>NC_056737.1:1114655426-1114920426 GCF_019279795.1 Protopterus annectens | reverse complement strand
CATGATATATGCCAGCAGACAGCACCTTACTGGGCATAACACTTATGCACTACAAACTGCCATTAAATGTACTATATTTACCCTGTGCATCAGACACATATTTACATGTCCCTGCATCGATGGCATAGATGGCAGGGATGTGGCAGAGGTATCATCACATGCACAGTGTGTAGTGTGGGGGTGCCAGAGTCCTAGGCTGTGCCAAACAGTTGACATCATGTGTGTGAGTCAGGAAGGGGTGTTGGTCAGCTGGGCCATGGAGAGGTGCTGTGTGTGTCTTTTGGTGACCTGCATGTGACAGTGATGTTTGCATGTGTGTATGTCCACAGTCAAGACAGGTTTTAACCCTACATGTGCGTATGTTGGACAGCTGTGGACCGTACATGGCAGAATGAACAGTTCACCATCTCCAGCCATGAAAACAGGAACTGGTTCTGCCAGGAGTGGCACTGGCACCACCATGCCCAGGGTCAGATGGAGTACTAGTCTCTGATGGCAAATGGTGTCTGCTGTACCCATGTCTCTCACAGGACTCCCCAGGACCACATGCCCATAGCCTGCCATATTGTGGTGTGGACATCACCCTCCCTTCTATAGTGCTAGAGGTACTGCCACTACTGGAGCATGAGTGTGCACAGTCACATGGACTCTCAGCAGATGTTGTACATGTCTGATGCCTACTCCCACCACATGTTCTAGCACAGACAATGTGTGGTCAAGGAGTGACAGTGTCTCACCCCACCATCTGTCCATTACATCAGTGAAACAATGCATGGCATCATCAATGTGGTGAAGGGAGTCACGGATATCAGACACTGATTCATCCATGATCCTGAGCATCTGTCTTGTGTTGCATTCTGAATGTGCCTGTGCCTCCATGATGGACTGAAACATGCATCAAGTGACCTGTGATGTGACATCAGTGACAGGTGGTAGATGGGCAGCAGTCTTCCTTCGCGCACCCCTGTCAGTCTGCCTGTGTGGGACCTCACCAGCTGTCTGGCTATGGCCAGTGTCTACACTCACTGATGCCATTGATGCCACACTCTCCTGTTTGATGCTGCCACACTCTGACTGTCCGATATCTGTGGGGGGACTGGGTGTGTGTGGGCATACTGACTGTGTGCAGGGACAATGAGGGAGGAAGTGGGATGCCAAGCCATGGGACACACTCAGCCCCCAACAACCTCACCTGTGCCTTACTATGGCCACCATCATCGTCACAGTCTGGTGAGACACTGACATCAAGTTGTGGGGGGGCACACCTCAACCCCCATGGTCACTTGTTAGGAGGAAGACAAAATAAGTACATTACTACCTGCACTATTATGTATGGTCATTCACACACACACACATACAGGTGAGGAGCCACAACTGTATTACACATACCACATCTTATTTCTGATCCCTTGCACAGCACACAAGCAGACTACAACATACACAGACAAGAAAGGCCCTTTACGGCATGAACTGCAGCTATGTCCAGTTAATGTTGCCAGTACTATACACCTGTGAGATAAATGATATGTCAGTGTATGTGATAGACCTACACCTGAAACACAATGGACCTGTCCTGAGCATACTATTGCCCCTGTATAGCAGACTGCATAGACCTTCACAAAAATAAGTGCAAATATGTTACTGCTCCTCCAAATACACTACTGTGATTACAAATTCAATGCACTTCAGGTAACCCTTCTTGAACTGAATATACAAGTATTATACTCTGGCTAAGCTGCGGTAGCATTGTCGCCTCACAGTAAGACGCTGACCGGTTCAACTCTCAGCTAGAGCGTCTTCTGCTTGGAGACATGCATGAATCGGCATACCTTCGTTGAAGGTTGTGCGTTAGGGCTGGCAACTCAGCACGTAAAAAATCAACTGTCAATCATTAGCGGACCGGAGTTCCACTGTGGCGACCTCTAACTGGGAAAAGCCAAAAGACACAACAACAAGAACAACATACTCTGGCTAAGCATATCAGTTGTGGCTACAGCAAAATGGCAGCCCTTAACATTCTGAGGGTATATATTATCCATACAAAAACAGTATAACATTCACTGGGTACAGGACATTGGACTCCAGCCACACCTGACGTACCCATGGAAATGTGATGGATCGGTATTGTCAGCAATACCAAATGTGACATTGTTACATGATAATATGTGCATATATCAACATGAACAGTAAGTACTGTTATACTGCCTACATTGCTGACATTTTGAGTGTGTGTGCACAAGTGTGCCTTAATATGTGCATATATCAACATGAACAGTAAGTACTGTTATACTGCCTACATTGCTGACATTTTGAGTGTATGTGCACAAGTGTGCCTTACAAACAACTTCCCAATGCAGATTGAACTGACATCTGTGGACTGGTATGTAGAGGCTGCCACAATGACTGATACAGTATTAAAGTGATGAACACAGGAGGCTTACCTGGATGATCCTCTGCCGTGGATGCTGTGGCACCCACCTCCAAAATGTCTGAGGTGGTGGATGCTTGAGACCTGGTGGTTGATCCCAGGTTCACCAGGAATTCTTCTTTGGCTGAGAGTGGTTGTTCTGCTGCAGGCCCTCCACCAGTGGCAGAATGATCCCTGGTCACAATAGCATCCCTTTGCTGTGCAGCATTTACTATATCTGTTGCCCGGTGTTGGACCTGCTCATAGCTTCTGTCCTGTAGCCCTACATGGTTGACTGCTGTGATGAGGTCAGCCCACAGTGCTGCATGTTGCTCATGATTCTGGCAAATCCTGGACAGCAGAATGTTATGATGCGATCTAAGGCCATCCAGGATAACATAATTTTCAGCAGCTGAAAACAGCAGGTGCTTCCATCTATACATCCTTTCTTAAAGACAAGAAGAGGGGAACACATCACAGGACTACATACATTGCTATCCACTATGTACAGATTATGCTCAGCCAAATTGACATGCACTATCCACTGCTACCTCCCATGTCATACTCCACCATCTCTCAACAAAGTATGTATGTAACTATCAGCAACATAGTAGCAATACCGGTTTTGTCCCTATGTGCCGTGATGGAGTGTGCTGTATGTCTCCACTCCCATCAATGTTATCTATGGTGGTGTGTCCCCTATGGGCAATGTCCCAATACCATGCCATACAGCCACTGTCAGAAAAATAGGTGTGCATCATTACATGTATATGGGGACAGTCCAGCAGCATCCATGTGCCGCAATGGCAGATAGCAATGCAAATGTGCTGTAGGGTCTCTTCCCTGTAGGTGTCCTACTTCTCCACTACACAGATGTTTGCTGAATGTGTACATGTGCCTGATATATGTGATCCTTTTGCCAGAAACGTGGATGTCTGGCAAACAGTTGGACAATAATTGCTAGTTGTTCTCAGAATGTGGAGAATCAGGCTGTCACACACCAGAACCCTCAGAAAACAGTTATGCTACAGTAATCTATGTTACTGTATTCATTCCCTTACTTTGTATGACCAATATGTACACTCCGTCACTGAGGTTGGGCCTGTGTCCCCCCACTAATAATGGCGATTACCCGAATTCCTGCTGTAGGGGGTTGCCAGGTATGCTAGCCCTAGCTGTCAAACAATGAGATATGAATGTTGACAAAACAGTGACCTAGCCAGAGTACATCAGGGACAGTCAGGGGCACCTGTACAATGTTTGAACTATTCCTGTGTGACATTCACAGACTGAGAGGAGCTGAATGACAGTATATCATGTGATATGACAGCTGTGTCCAACCTTACTTACTGTCACTATGTCCGACACATAATCCAGTAGCATTCGTACAGGTGCCGACATTTGTAGGGGGGAGTGAGAGGGCCAGAGCTGTGATTTAAGTCACAGCAGGCACAGCTGAGAGGCCTGCCTGTAGCTATTGGACAGCAGAGTATTACCAACATGTCATTCCCAGAGATGTACTACAGGCCTACTGTTGTAATCCCTATTCCCCATAACTGCATCCTCCCCCATCTGCATCCCATTATATGGGGATGTCTATTACATACCTGGTAGAGTGATGTAATCCTTTTGTGCACAAATCCTCAAGAAAAATGCTTCCAAAATTGCACTCTTTCTTGGTAAAATAAGGTGCAGACCAGTTTTCCATAGGCAGCTACTTGCCTTTTTAAGGTAATGCTCATTAATAGGTAATTGCCTGTGCACCAATCCATGGCTCAGGGTTGCTAATTGCATCCAGAACAGCTGGGTACCACTTTCATTAGCCAATGACATGGCACAACAGTGCAATACTTAAAGCCTTCATGTAGGCCTTGGCCCCTTTCTTAGTCTGTGAGATGGACATTATTGAGTTATGGAGGCTACAGCATTGCAAAGGGTAGGTACAAATATTGTCCATTTTGAGATTTATGAGGTTTGCCCACAGTTTTGCATGCTATGTTTGGCCATTGTCAAATGACTTTGTGATTATCTGACAATTCAGTGTTAAACATTGTGGGCTGAGGTCAGTAAGGGGGAAGAGACATGTGAGTGTCAGACATCATACCCATCAGAATATGCATGCTGATGCAGTAGCTGCTATTCTATCAGCTCACTATCTTTGTAGGGGCAAACTGTGAAACGTGTCTCTGTTGCAGGACATTTGTCCCCCACCCACACTTTATGTATGGTTTTGTCTGGATCCCTTGTTCTAGGGGGTTGTGATGTATGGTAGGTCTGTGGCAGGTAGCTTAACATACAGCTGCATATATTGCAGTCTACAGCTGCTGCTTTTTGCTTAGGACTCATAGTGGGGACTGTGAACACTTTGGAGGACAGCAAGCTGTATGTGTCACTGAGGTAGCAGTGTCAGCTTTGTCATTACAGCAAAACCAGGGTGAGGGTACCCATAACAGTCCATTTGAGGCATGTGGTTAAGGTATATCTGTTATGTAACAGTGCCAATCAGAGAGTAGTCGGTGAGATGTAGGTAGGCTATACAAATATGTGCAGTGTGTCACTACCTACAGGCCTTTGACTTGCTAACATGGGTACCAGTTAATTGAGTAGCAGCAACCTGTTTTGGTGAAAATTGCATGACTCGGTCATTATTATCTGTATTCACAAGAATGTAACTGAAGTGCAATGTACTGGATTTCAACCCAGGACTGTGGGTGGCAAAATGTATTGCATGCAAGACATTTAACAGACTGAATTACCGAGTCAGTGCTACAGCACGTGTATTTACAAGATATATGGGTATGCATATATTCTGTGACACAGGATTTGCATTAGCATGTGTTTTCCCATAGGTATGAGGTGTGACACTGAAACGTCTGTCATGATCTTCTAACCTCAATATTTAATGACGTGCCAGTACTGTAGCAGACAGATATGTTTCTGTGATGACTGTGCCAAAACTAAGGGGCACAACTGTGGACATTCTGCAACAGTCTGCACAGCTGACAGCTATACCTGCTATCCCAAGCCTCATGTACATCCATTATTTATTTGGCTGTGTACTGATGTAGTGTCTGCATCATAGTCCCAAGTACACTGCCAATTCCCCCATTATATGTACTTGTTGTGTGTCAGTGGCAATCAGGAAGTGTTGGTGTTAACAGCTGTTTTTACTTTAGAGCTGAGTGGTCTAGTGGGCTAATGTACTGTGCTGTAGTTGACAGAGGCCTGGGTTTGAGATGTAGCAAGGGTGATTATTTTACAAATATACCTAACACTGGCAGAAACAAAAAGGTGGTTAAGGCACTTTTAAGCAGTTTTAATGGGTTTGTGCAGTGCGCTGCTCTGCTTAAACCCACATTAATTATAAAAAAAGAAAAGAAAAAAGGGCTTTTAGGAAAGTGGTGAAATGGGGGCCAGAAGGGAGAAAAACATACTGAAAGGCAGGTAGGGATGTGCAGGATGGGTGTAGGAAAGGACAACAGCTCTCCATTTCTTCTACAGCAACAGCTGTGCAGGTTGTACAAAATTTGGAATTTGGAGCTTCACACCTCAGAGAGAGGGATGAGGGCAACATAACTGTGTTGATTAATTCATGTAATAATTAACTGTGTCCAGTGGATGTGGGTGAAAAATGCAGAACTATGTATAGGGTGATATTTTTTTGTGGTACAGGTGAACTTTTTTTTTTAAGGAGAGAGTGCAATGCTGGGGAATTGATATAGGTACATGTTGGGAGGTAAGTTGGGTTGGAGAGGTTGCATTTGCAGACAGACAAGATAGCATACAGGGTCAGTGTGTGACACATGAGGTGGTGTAAACACCTTGGACGGGGGGGGGGGGTGTTGTGAAATCAGAGATCAATGTGGCCCTAGACACCAGCAGTATGACTGAACTCCCCATGCACTGGCAATCAACACTGCTCCTTCACTGCCCTGAAGGTAGGTGGCTGTGCTGGAGGCTGGGTGCCAGTTCCACCTTGTCCCTCCAGGTTGGCCAGTCTGCCCTCAATCCGACACAAGCAGTTCTCATAACCATGATGCACAATCCTGTGCACCATCACCAGTAGCTGATCCTGGGTGACAACCCCCCTTCCACCCCTGCTTCCGGGGGGGGGGTGTATCTCATCCCCTGAGCTGGTTCCACCTGTAGGTGGTGCAAGACAAGCAGAAGAGGCACCACCGGCTTGGGTCCCAGATGTGCTGGGACCTTGTGCCACGGCTGGCTGAGGTAGGGTAGGTGGATCACCAGGAACCGGCCTACCCAGTCGAGCTGTGGTGCTGAAGTATTTCAATGTTTATAGGTTCATAATGAACATAACATTTAGTTAGTTATAACAGCATGCCAGAACATTGCAAATAACCCAGTAACATAACACTACATAGTATATGGAACACAAAAATTAGTGAGATAGCAGTCAGTATTATAACAGCATGCCAGTAACAGCTATGGCATAAGGACAACAACATAGGTAATTCAACATATGTTACTATGCAACCATTGTATTACATAACAATAATCAAATACAAGGCCCGACATAACATTTAGAGATCAACATATGTTAATAGTAAACCATAATCAATGTATAACAATAATAAATTATGATGAAGATAGGGGGTGGGGGAGAGAAAAATATAATCCATTCATACCAGTATAGGCTATATAGTTTGCAACAGTACTGTTATATACTCTACAGGTCTGCCCTTCCTTTATGTATAACAGTGCCCTATAGCTTCTGTAGCACATCCATACCTCTCAAGCTATCCGCATGGGACAATATGGGCCAAGCTGTAACACCTACAGGTACACAACTACAGAGGATTATAATATGTCAGGGGGGACATATACGACTACCAAGGTGTACTGTGGACTGATGTAGTGTGACTATGCTATTGACATAATCATGTCAATGACAGATCTGTGACAGAGGGATTAGGCAACAGTGATCACAGTCCATGACAGTGTGACACTTGAGAGACATGTATCGTGCACAGTACAGAGAGTTTATGACTATCATGCCGTCCTTGGCAGGCATGTGTTTAGACCATCAGCAGACATTCACAGACACAACAGGCATACAGCCATACCAAGATTACACATTTTATTTATTGTATTAACTTTTATTAGTATTGTACTTGTTGCCTTTATTTTTTGAAGTTGTATCACATTTCTGAGCAATGCTGTTAAAACAATTACATCTGAACACACAAATTATTAACCCATAATAAGGGCTACTGCACCCATTTACCTGTAATTCCTGTAGGGAGAACATATGTTAAGAATACATAATGATTCAATATTATTTACTAGTACTTGTCACTGGATTCAAACCCTGGTCTGTGTCTGACAAAATGTACATCAAACTTAGCTACTCATACTGATTGACTTATATTTGCCTAGACCTTACCTGGTAACAAAACACAACCAGGTGATAGAAGTAGAGTGTTATATAAGACTGCACTGACACTTGTACTTACATGCATGAGATTCATGCAGGACAGAAATACTAGGTGAACTGCACATTAATATATAGACTGCAGGTGTAGACAATAAACCCCTAGTGGGTGGAAATATGTGTGATGTGTACAAACCATGCTGGAGTGCTGGGTTGGCTACCTGACACATATATAGTTGCAGATGGTATATTTGCTGCCAACAGCTATTACAGTTTCATACTTGCCTTCAGCACCGAACTTCACAGCAGGAATGTATATAGCTTTAATACAGGACAATCCTGAAATACACAATCTATCTTGATTGTTCCTGGCATTGCTTCAGATCTTAGCGAATATCATAATGCATATATCTTGTAGTACAGGTCTAAATCGACAGTTTGGCAGAACACTCTTTCTTAGCTAACCTTGAGTCACTTAGTAGTATTCTTTCTGTTTTTAGTTCAGAGCAGATGTAATACTCAAATACATGAACAACAACAATCCAAAATACACACAAATTGCACAACACAGCTTTATTAGGGGTGACTTCATGCAGTTATTGTTATATTTTCAAGTCTTTATTGCATATAATGCAGGTGTTGCAATACAGCTGTAATTCCACAATTAATGCAGTAGAACGTTTATTTCCTTAACATTATAAGGTTTCATGCTTACATCTTTATTGAACTATACATGGCATTACTCGCTTATTTCAATCCAGGTCCATGACCACATTCATTGCAGTACAATCAAAACTGTATATACCTAATGGCAGATAATAATTTACTCTTTATAGGTTCATAGGTTCATAGGTTCATACTAGGCTATCTGCCCTGGGGCATTTATAAGCCTAGCCTGATTGTGTTTGGCTTACGCCACCCCTTGATTTGAGTATACTGTGCCCTTTTTAAAGTTTAGTTTACTGTGCCTCTGTCTAATAGTGACAAGGAAGTAATCCCCAGGACAAACCTACGATCCCCCATCCACTCATCAAGATTCTTCTTGAAGAGAGTCAGTGAGGTGCTCTGCCTAACATGAACTGGAATTCTATTCCAAAGCGAAGGGAGCCTCTGGGTTATGAATCTGTCCCTCCAGCATGTTCTATTTATTTCTGTGCTGAGGTTCAAGTCCCTCGAGCGCGTGGCTCTAAGGGATTTAGATTTACTGAGGTGGAGCATGTCCATTAATTCTGGGTTGGACATAGCTTTATATGTCAGGCATAGATCACCTCGAAGTAGGCAGTTTGCAACTGAATAGAGCTGGAGTTTTTTTAACCGAGCAGCATATGGCATCTGTTTGAGTCCCTAGATCCTCCGGGTGAGGTACTTTTGGGGTCTTTCTAATTGCTGCAGGTGTCGGGTAAGGTACATCCCAAAGGGGGCATTGTATTCTATGATGGGTCTGATGAGGGATGAATAAAGGGGCACGATTACCTCTCTTGATCTAGATGTGAATCCTTTCATGATGAGGTGGGCTATGTAGAAGGTCTTTCTAACCACTTTGGCAATGTGGTTGTCAAAGGAGAGATTGCTATCAGCTTGGGTCCCCAGATCCCTAATTGCTTTCTCTGTACTTAATGGGTTACCACCTATGTGGTAATTTGTGGGCACATTGTTTTTGCCAAAGGTTATGACTATACACTGTTTGGCATTTAGCTTTAGACCATGGCTCTGGCACCAGTTATCCGTCTCTGCGAGACCTTTTTGAAGGATGTTTGTGTCAGCTAGAGAGTCGATTATGGCGCCCAGTTTGCAGTCATCTGTGAACTTAGTGAGCCATAGTCCTCCCACGTTGGCCTGTACCTCAGAAAAGTAAATACCGAACAAGAGAGGTCCCAGGACAGAACCTTGTGGGATGCCACTTGTGACTGGTTTTGAGTCTGACATGGCTCCAGCAACTCTGACTCTGTGGGTTCTGTCTTTGAGCCAGTTTGTGACCCATCTTGTGACATAGTGGTTTATATTTAGGCTGGATAGCTTATCTATGATGCCCGAGTGGGGTATTGTGTCAAATGCCTTTGCGAGGTCCAGATAGGCTGTGTGGACTACCTTCCCTTCATCTATGGCCTTGGTGACTGTTTCGAAGAAGTCAACCAGGTTCAAAAGGCAGGATCTGCCCTTGACGAAGCCAAATTGGGTAGGATCTAGTGTCTGTAGGTCCCCAATGTCTTTGTTTATGAGTTCCATGATGATCCTCTCCATAGCCTTGCAGACTAGGCTAGTCAGGCTTATGGGGCGATAGTTTCCAGGGTCCGCAGAAGCGCCACCTTTGTGGAGTGGGACCACTGTTGCTGTACGCCATTCTTTGGGTACATATCCTGGAGTGAGGCTGAGATTGTACAGCAGTTTTACTTGAGGGATTAGTTCTTCTTGGAGTTCATGTAGGACGCAACCCGGGATGCCATCTGGTCCCATGGAAGCAATGTTTTTGCTTTGGAGAGGGCGGCCTTCACCTGAGCATCAGAGATGTTTGGGAGGCTGCACTCTGCCGGGATAGATACTTGCTCTTTTGGGGGGGGTGGAGAAGTTTGCACTGAACCTGTCTGCCAGGATATTGGCGATGTCTGTGGGTTCAGTGTATTTTTTGTCGCTTAGAATCAACTCAGAACAAGTCTGGGAGTTGCATCCCAGGTTCCTAACATAACTGAAAAAGCCTTATGATTGTCTTTAGTGTCCTGTGCAATTTTTCTCTCGAAGCTGGCCTTGGAGGATTTTATGAGGGATCGTAATTTTTTGCTAGTACTGATCAGAGATGCCTTCCCTTTTAGGGATTTTGCTCTATCATGTAGTAGCTTCCTCCTTCTGTTGTACAGTTTATTTATGGCTGGGGTCCACCAGACTGGACGCCTGCCTTTGGATGATTGGGTCTTGGTTTTGTTTGGGATAGCATGATCCATGCATTCCTGGAGATGTCCGTAGAATGCATTTATATAGGATTCTGCAGTTTGGGCCATAGTTTCCACTCGCTCTGGGGCCTTAAAGGATTCCACTTTGGTTTTGAGAAGTGAGAAGTTCGCTTTTGAGAAGTTTTTCACTGTGATTTTCTGGGTTGGGGGTGGGGTCGGAATGTGGATATCCAGTGAAATGAATTTATGGTCTGATCTTACTAATGAGGGATATACTTCTGGTATGGAGCATAGAGTACCCATGTTGGTAATGATCAGGTCTAGTATGTTATCCCCTCTTGTGGGAGTGGTGACTAGTTGTTCCTTAGCATTTGAGTTTATAATTTCCAGGAACCTTTGGGCTAAGGTGCTGGGGCTTGAGTAGTGCTTCCAGTCTATGTTTGGGTAGTTGAAATTGCCCAATATAATGGTGTTTGAAGAGATCTTCATGTTCTCCAATGTTTTCAGGAAAGCCGAGTGGGATTCCTGACTTTGAGAGGGTGGTCTGTAGGATGCTATAAACTGAAAAGCAGTCTTGCCCACTGTTAGTTGCACATGGATGATCTCCGATACTTCGTGCAATGCCACTAACCTGGAGGTGTGGATATCCTTGATAAATATGGAAACTCCCCCTCCTTTTGTGGTTCGGTCCGGGTTTTGGGGCCGAAAAGCATGATATGAGGTATAACCTGGTAGTGCTGGGGTGCTCTCTGGAGCCTTGAACCAGGTTTCTGTCACTGCACAGATATCGATGTTCTCCATACTGAGGAGAGCTACGAGTGCATGCATCTTGAGGTTAAGACTTCTGGCATTTAGCAGCATTACCCTTAGTTTCTTGTTCCTTGTGCTGTCTATGGAGGTGGGTTTGACATTTGAGGCTTGCCTAAAAAAGGCACTATGGGGGTGGCAAGAGCCTTTGCCAATATCCGAAAGCCCAGGGGTGACAGGTGCAAGCCATCCCTAGCGAAGCAACGTGGCTTGTCGAGCATGTCATCCCAGGCTGACAGACACTGGATCCCCTTTGAATGACACCAAAATTTTAGCCAATTGTTAAAATCGATCATTTTGTCTTTATACTGTGGCATCATTCTAGGTGAGGGTAAGATGCTGCTCAAGGTCAGGGTCATACCGGCCTGGGCTACATGATCAGAGAGCTCCTCTATGTCTCTTTTCATGTAGTCGAAGGAAGTACGTCTCAGGTCATTCACGCCAGCATGTACAATGACTGAGTCATATTTGTATTTGCTTTGGAGTGACCTGAGTGCTTGCATTATGTGGCGGATCCTAGCGCCCGACAGGCAGCTCACTGTGACCTTCTCTTTATTCAGTCTGGTGAGCGGGACGTCAGAGTGTCTGACAATAGAGTCACCTATTACAAGAGTATCAGGTGTGTTATTCAGCCTTAAGGTCTGTGACTGCTTGGCACACTGACTTTGTGTGCTATGTGTTGTACGTGTTTTGTTTTGGGGTAGCGTTTGCTTGGATGTCTGCTTTGGAGGTCTCTGTTGCTTGGGTAGATTATTGTTTAGATCCTCCGAGTATGTTTTTGTGTTTTTATGTGTTTGGTTCGCTGTTGTGGTGGGACTATGTGATACTGGAATTGTGTTGTGTGAGGTTACCTTCTCCTCCTGACTGGTTACACCAGTTTTGAGATGAGAGAGCTCAGCCTCCAGTTTGGCTATATGGTTGCATCTCTCACATATATTTGAACCTGTTTGGAGGAGAAGAGCGTTGTCCGTGTACATGAGACAGTTGTAACATTGCCTCAAAATTCCCAGATTGCTTCTATGACTATAAATTGCAAGCTACATCTGTACTCACCACACTCACAGTGCAACCTGGCCAGGCTCCCTGCATGGGCCTCTAGGTTGCAAGTTCACTCCTCTGCAGCTGTAGGGAGAGAAGCTCACCATTATGTGTACCTGTGTATCGCACATTCAGATTACATATTGGTAAAATAATGCTAACAGTACTTACAAACTTGTGAGGCATTCCCATCCAGAGCATCCTAGACCCAGGTGTCCAGAAGTCCCCTCTTCTGTCACTTCAGATCGTCATAATGATGACAGACCTGCTCACCTGTGCAGGGGATACCTGTTGCACTGGTGAGATCGTGTCCCAGCCAGTCCCAGGCTTCTGACTTGTACTCCAATCCCTGGTAATGGCCCTGCAGCAGCCAGATATCATGGTATTTCACAAAGAGTCTAACCATGACCCTGGACTCCAGAATGCCCTACTGCTGTGCCTGGAAGTGCGCACCCTCTCCAACACCTGTCATAGTTCCTGACAAGTTCAAACTCCAACTGGTTCTGCTGTATTCCCACCTGTTACAGTTAAATAAGCATGTTTTCCCACCCTTTACCACCACTGGGCAATTTTTAAATATGAGGCGCATCACTTAGCACTGCGAAAACCTATGAAACTCAGCTTAGCAGTGCTTAAACTGGCAAATGCTTAGCAGTGCGCAAACCCACTCAGCTGAGCTCAGCGGTACTTAAACTGGCACGTCTTAGCAGTCCACAAACCAGCTAAGCAGAGCTGCATGGTGCCAAGCAGTGCAAAAACATCTCTTACTTATGCAGTGCTTGGCATGGCTTGGCACTGCTTAGAGGAGCTTAGCTGAATGCAGCAAAATACCATTTAAAAATAATTATCTTAATTTTATTTTGCAACATAATAGCTTGATAACCCTTCCCTGTATTCAAACCCTGCACCTACTACACAGACTGCTCTCTTAACCATTTGGCTACATGGATGTGTTGGATGTTGTTGTACTTTTAGAGATACCTAGTCTAATTCTAGTGCTTGCATCAAGATTGTGTCTACTGTAGATATTTGTACTGTGGCCATTTGGGCATCATTTCTTACATTCATCAAACAACATTGTTTGGCCAAAGATTCCTGGAGTTAGACTTGCTTTGGCACATTAGTATTACAGACTCTAGTTTTCTCTGCTCTTACATCTTTGTTTTTAGCTTTTCTTCATCTCCATCTTCCCAGAAAGTTTAATGGCATTGCTTGGGATTCTTCAAAACTGTTACCCTCAGAGGATTCCTGATATGCATTGCAACAGTTATGTACTTGCCATATTAATCTGTGAGGGTGTTTATTACATATATTACATATTTTCCTGCACTTTTCTTCTGTGGTTGGATGATCCCTCTATCCAGTGACTGTAATTGGAGTTTTCTTTGTATAAATTTGCATATATGCACATTTGCTGTCTGTGTTTGCTCAGTGGATCATGATCAGAATTACGGATGCAAAGGCTTAGCATGCATTCCTAGCCTGTTGTGTGATACTGTGGCATGTAATGGCTGCAGATACTTGCTCTTCCAAGTGTGGAAGAGGAAGAAAGGAAATTGTCAAGTAGTGGACTGTAACAGATACCCCAGCAGTTAGAGTACAGAGAACTTGGCCACAGTTCAGCTGGTAGAGTGAGTTCATACCTGGTGTCTATATAACTTCACTAAACTGAATGCTATGCAGTGCAATTAATTGAAATATTGCAGTCTGAATGTTTGAGATAAGTGAGACAATCAGCTTTACCCTTGATTTCAGTTATCAGTGGTTTTACATCTGTATGTTAGAGGGATTATCCTATTGGAAATAGGATTTTGTTGCTAATTTTACTTAAGTAGTTCAGTGTCAGTTGTGCTGCCCATTTCATAAATGCTATCATGTTAGTACATTTTTTATTTCATTGCTGGTTAACTAAAGTGATGTTTTGGCATATGGCTTCAGCACCAACATGGAACCATCATACCTCTGCAGGTTTGGTACTGGTACACTATAACTCCAGGCAGCCTTCTGGATTGGTAAAGAGGAGTGGTCATGTGACTTTGTGATGTGGTGTATGATAACACTTTTAATCATTTAATTGTTTTATTTTATGATTACTGCTGTCCTTCTATTCATCTTTGGATCTTGTTCTGATGTCAGCAGCTATCTCATAAATTCAGCTTTAGTACCTTTAGAGACCCCCAGGTTTATTTGTCAGTGCATTTTTAGGTAAGGAATCTTAAAGCATTTGGCCCTAATGTGTGCAGTGAACTGGAGACTAGGTCTTAACTATTAGTAACAGTGCTAGTGAATGGCTACTGCACATTCAATATCTCTGTTTTACCACAGGATTAACATAGGGAGTTGTGCAGTATGGAGCATAGTGTGAAGATTAACTAGTTAATGATACATAGTGTGAACATTAACTAGTTACTGATTAAGGCTCTGCAGCAGGGAATGCTAGATACATATGTAGTTTAACAAAAAAGTGATCATCTGTACTCTTAACAAAAAGTTTTCCGTTTGTATAGATTTACTGTGTGTGTGTTTCAGAGGTAGACAGTCCATGCCCACCTTAATGATTTACGCTACCCAGGATTTATTTTGGATAATTAATTTGCAGCTGCCTGCTGTTCTTGTTTTTTATTTTGACGTAAAAGTCAGATTTTGTAGTTAACCGTTTCATGCCTTTACCATTATCCCTCACTCAGGCAAAGACTGAATATGTGCGAAGGTTGCAGAGTTTATCAGATTATCTTATCAGATTAGCAGAGCTTAGCTGATCGCAACAAAGTAGCATTTAAAAATAATTAGTATAATACTTATTTGTAACATAAAAGGTTAACAGCCCTTCCCCGTATTCAAACCCTGCACCTACTACACATTCAGCTATCACTAACCATTCAGCTATGTGGATGTAATAAATGCTGCTATACTTTTAGATATACCTCTCAACTATGATTAAGCACTGCTGCGTACTGTGCTGTGCTGCACAAACCCTCTGAGCTATGCTTAAACTTGACCTTTGCATTCATAATTAAATGTATCCGGTTTCTGTTTTTACATGTCTGGCACATTGGACTATAACAGATATCCCAGCAGTTAACACAGTACAGAGAACTTGGGGCATTGTCCCATGCCCAGAAAACATAAAAAAATTAAAACTTTATTACGTATGCATACATTGATATCCAGCGTTTTCACAGTGTAGGGGGTGTGTTAGTCATCTCTGGACACAGTAACACAATCCCTACACTGATTCAATAACTGTGTTGCATGGCTATTCTTCAGTAACACGCCTTCATTAATATGCATGGCATGCTACTGAGGGGGTACTGCATACACGGACATGGTACCTTCTGTGTAGGCTTTACATTACACCTACACGGATTTTATTAAATTTCCAGGAATAAATTATTAGTATAGTTAAATATATGAAATATATGGTAGTATACTTTGATTCATAATTTAGTTATTGAATTATCAGCAAAACATTGAGTAAATAAAAAAAAATGTGTTATCTGTTTTATTTATTTACTTATAGCAATGAGATAACCCAGTAGCTGGACTCACCATTAGACCATTGTTTGCAATAAGACCAACTGTTGACAATGTATAAAGTATTCAGACACTGTAGTATTTACAGTAAAATGATTGTTATACTGCTGTATTTGCTATCATAGCAAAGGCTTACAAGTAATGTAATAAAATGTATATTTACAATGAAGATTTTGAAAGTGTGAGCTTTGAAGGCATGCACACATTTTAACAATGTGACTTCCTTTCAAAGGTGAGTTTAGAGTGAGGAAAAGTAATTACTTTGTGTTTCACAAGGAGCCTAGTATAACTATAAATATAGCAGCATAAGCTAGTAGGACTGATAAGGAGGATGAACGAGGATGCAGCAGAAATATTATTTAAAGCATTGATAAATTTGCAGTGTTTGAAATTGCTACTGTTGTTGTCTAACATATTTCTTTGTTTCAAGTGTAGGCCCAGTCCTTTAAGAGGGACTCTTTAAATTTGCTTTTGAAAATGTCTAAAGTGTTTTCCTGACTAGTTTCTGTTGGTAGCAGGTACAAGCTTCATGAATGCCCTTCCAACCATGATTGTTTGAATCTGGGTCTAAACAGGGTAAGCGCTTCTTCACATATGCCCCTTACTGAATACCCATACTGCCTGATTTGTAATTTGGATTTTTTATTGAGGCAAAGGCTCATTCTAATGATTTTAAAGATGTTTGCAATATACAGTCCACTGGTATAACACTGAGGATAAGAATGAGGCAAAAAGTAAAAAAAAAAAAAAAAAATCCGCATACACATACAAAGTGTCTCATACATTCATAGGTAAGTACTAAGCTAGCTGCCTTTGTGGGCCACTTTAAGTTTAGCCAATTATCCCATTTGGTTATAGAGTGTCCTTACATATCCCGTTGCTGTTAATTATAAGTTTGCTAGTTGGATCAACAATATGCAAAAATGTACGGCAGTAAATCCAACAAACACACTGCCTCCTCACACAGTATATTCAGCACTAAAGAAGAATGCCAATATTAAAACCACAGTGTTTAATAAGGTTTAGCGCTTTCACTCGATAACCGAGTTTCCTCAGAACGTTCTGAGGAAGCTCGGTTATCGAGTGAAAGCGCTAAACCTTATTAAACACTGTGGTTTTAATATTGGCATTCTTCTTTAGTGCTGAATTTACTGTGTGAGGAGGCAGTGTGTTTGTTGGATTTACTGCCGTACATTTTTGCATATTGCTGTTAATTATGGTTTACAGTGAAAATCTTGAAACTGCATCAGGCAACCGCCATGTGGTCGACTTGTAGTTTTCAAGCCAGCAGAATGTTGAACCAAAATATATTGACTACACTACAGTGAATGTGTAGTGTAATTCGAGCATTTGGTTTCGACATTGTGCAGGGAGATCGCATTTCAGTGAGGAATAGGGAATTAGCCTGTTTCCTCACTGTAGTGCGATCTCGGAGTTGGCATATTTAATGTGCAGGGGGGTGTGGGGTATGTGTGTGTGTGGGGGGGGGTGCAGCCCCCCACATGGGTTTAGTAGAATTAATGTACCGTTGACTGTAGAGTTTAACAGTATGTTAATGTGCATAGCAGGAGGTGAGCGACGTCACCTCCTGCTATATCAATTACATCGAACCACAGTTGTCTATGTATTCATTTTCACTTTGGTTTACTTTTTGGCATTATGGATTCAGCATTTTAGGTTGGCATTCTAAAAGGTCAACTGAAGTGGATTCAAAATCCCAATATTAAACTGATAATTATATATTACCCATAATGAGAATAACTGGCATCATACAAAAGATAATTTGAGTGGAGCCATCCATGGGATAAAGCATTTTGCACTGTCTCTGTCCTTTAGTAGTACAGGGGACAATTCTATGGTAAATTTTCTGTTTCCCATCCATAGATCTAAGTTGTGCTTGAAGATGGACAGGGATGAACTTTGTTTTACGTGGCTAGGGAATCTGTTCCACTGAAGCAGTATCCTCTGTGAGCTATACCTATCCCTCCAAAACATTCTGTTGAGACTGCAAAAGAGGTTTAGAGCCCTAGACCAAGTATTTCTAATGCCATTTGATTTGCTGATGTGCATTAAATTCATCAGTAACGGATCAGAGGATGTCTTGTATGCCAGACACAGATCACCTCTTTGCAGTCTGTAGGATGCCGAGTATAGTGAAAGTACTTTGAGTCGGTCCATGTTGGACATATTGTTTAGGTCTTATATCCTTTTACTAAGGTATTTCTTTGGGTCTTCCAGTTGTTATATGTTTCTGGATAGATACAGTACATGCCAAAGGGGGCATGGCATTCATTGACTGGCCTAATGATAGCTGAGTAAAGAGAGACAATGACATGCCTAGATCTAGACACAATCCTTTTGTTTATAAGTTGTGTAATATAGAAGGACTTTCTTATAACAGTAGACACATATTTGTCAAAAGGTAGGTCACTGTCCACATAATTTCCTACATTCCAAACAGATCGGTCAGTTCTTAGGGGTATATTGTCAGTGTAGTATTTCCTTGCAGTAGATGACCTCTCAAAGGATACAATAATACATTTTTTTTGGCATTTAGTTTCAGTCTGTGATTTTGACCCCAATCATTTATTTGAGACAAACCTTTCTACAAGATGGTTAAGTCATTTGAGGATTCAATGACTGCTCCCAGCTTGTAGTCATATATTAACTTAGTCAGCCAGAGCCCTTTGTTATTGACTTGCTAAACAGGATTGGTTATAGCACAGAACCCTGGGGGACTCCACTGGTGACTGGTCTCTTTGTGGAGGAAACTGCCCCTGTTTTTATTATCTATGTCCTAGTCATGTGCAAGGTGACAATCCAGTGGGTGACATAAGGGTTTATTCCCAGTTTATTTAGTGTATGTACTATGCCTGAGTGGGGAATTGTGTCATAAGCTTTGACCAGGTTGAAGTATTCAGTGTGTACCATTTTGCCTTTATCCACTGCTTTGGTGATCCTTTTAAAAAGAAAATCCTCCAGGTTGAGTAAGCATAACCTGCCCTTGATGAATCCAGACTGAGACAGATCCAGTGTTTGGAGGTTCCCTGTGTCTATAACTTTTTTATTTCTCCAAGTCTTTTGGGTTTCTAATAACTTGATGGGAATGGAACCCATTCCAAAGTCAAAGGATGATTAAAGTTCATGAAATTAGTATTGTTTCAGCCTTTGATGCTGGCCAGAAGTACTCTTTGCAGCACCTCAATGTTCCCAGTATTGACTCCTTCTACAGTTCATGCAGAGCTACACGTATTAGTAACATATCTAAGCACGATTGTAAATTCTTTTTTGTAAGACCCATTGCTCTTACTACTATTGGAATTGTCTGGGGATCCTTCTTCGACATTGCCCTCATTTCTGCCTGTAAATCCTGGGATTTTATGGCTTTGCATCTCTCTGTATGTAAGACACTATAGTCACTGGGTGTAGCAATTTCAATGATCAATGCTACTTTTGGACCACTATATCTGGTTTTCTTGCATCTATTTTTGAACTGTTGGTAATGGGTGATCCCATGTGATGTGAAGTTCATCATTTTCTATAATGCTTTGTGGCTCATGTTTCCAGTGTTTTTCAGTTACTTCAATATTATAATGTTTGCACAATCCCCAGAGCAACAGTCTTGCCACTTTATTATGCCTTTCGGTATACAGCCCTTCTTCCATTAATATATCCCAACCAGCAACAAGATGTACGATTATTTCCAATTCTGTTTTACCAAACCTACATTTCTCTGTTCCTCCCACATGTTCAATGTACTTCATTAATCAACATGTACATAGTCCACATTAACATTATAATTTTAATCTTTTAAAATATTCCTTACTAAGTTCTATTCGCATTTGTTCATATTTTAGTGTTGATCTTTCATAAATTCAGAAATATTTATACACTCTCTTGCTCAAGTTCTTTTATATCACATTCCTGTCCCAGGCTGATGTTTTCTTGGTGCTACAGATTTCCTGCTTTAAAGGTTGCTTTTGCACATTTATCAAGGCCAAATGACATTCTTATATCATCTGAAAAAGTTCTGACCATTTGCAGTTCTGCTTTCAGTTCCTCGTCTGATGAACTACACAGTTTTAAATCATCTACAAAAAGAAGATGAGAAGACTTTACACTTTGTTGTTTTCTGGGAGCCAAATTATAACCACGACCTAATCTGTTAATTAGACAGCTTAATGGGTTAAGGGTGAGACAAAAGAGCAGTAGTGACAGGGAGTCACCCTGGACTATCCCTCTTTGAATTGTTATCCCTGAAATAATAATTTGTCCTTTATCATGGCTTAACTGCAAAGTGGTTTACTACTGTTTCATGGTCGCCATAATGTAATTGATCAGTGTAGGATGTACCATATACATTTTTAAGCATTCTTTTATCCATAAATGTGGAATATTGTCAAATGCTTTTCTGTTGTCTATCCATGCCATACTTAGGTTATTCCCCTTTTTGCAGCTCTCCATTATGACTTTATTTAACAATAAATGATCCTTTGTTACATATGACTTTCTTTTGTTATCCTTTTGTTCTACTGCCATGATTTGAATTTTATTCTAAATAACTATAAACTCTGTCAGCATCAGCTCCAGTGTATAGTTTATATGTGGTCAGAAGGCAAGTTATTGGCCTATAGTTTTTATGATAGCTTGCAGGTCTGCTCTTAAGTAGGAGCATTGTTTTTCCTGTTGTTAACCAGGTTGGTGTCTGTTTGGGGTACACATATAAATAGTACTTACTCACGGCTAAATCTTCATGTAAAGATGTTATCACTTATAGCCAGAAGTTAGGTACTGCATCTAGCTCGGGGTTTTCGCATCAGGAGCTTTTTTAACTTTGTTTCAATCTCTCTGGCTGTTACTTCATCCCATTTTATGTCCTGTACATTTGAACTTCTTATTCTTTCTTTTACTTCTTCTATCCATTTATCATCTTTGTTATGTTCAACAGGATCGTCATAGATATTTCTCCAAAATGTATTTATTTCTTCTTTTTTTTGGTGGTGTTTCAATTTCTTTTGCCTTGTTTCCCAATTCTTTATAAAACTTTTTGGGTCATCAATAAATTGCTTATTTTGTACTTTTCCTTTATATTTATCTGCATATCTTCTAAGTTTATTCTGCCTGTGTTGGTATTTTTAATTTATTATTTGTGATACTGCATGTTAGATCTTGATCTGTTCTGATACTGCACATTGCTTTTATCACATATATCTCTTCTAACAGTGACACGTCTTGTCTTAATTGCTTTATAGCTTTCTCTATTCGATACTTCCCTAAAGGCATTTGATTTCTCACCTTCCTTTCCTTTACTGCCCTGTGTTTTTGTGGTAAGACTTTTATCAGTTATTAATTTAGCTGCACATTAATATATCCTATTTACTTCTGTTATATTGCATGAATCTCTATGAACAGTCCTAATTACTGTGTTTATTTGTTTATCAAACCTCAAATTTTTGGGGTTTTGTTGACTTTATGTATTCTATTTCTTTCATTTATTTTAACATGTCTATCTATCTCTATTAAATCAAGCAATGCTTCTTTTAGATCATTTTCTTCTAAACTGAGGCACTTTGTTTTCCATTTCCAGCAGGCATTCTACACAGAATTCCAGAGCATCTTCCTATGGCGCAGTCTGTTCAGTTTCATCCTGTGTCATCCGTTACTCTTTCATATGGGAACTCACTGGCCTATCAGTCCATAACATTGACAGTGAGCACTGCCACAGTTTCCTGTTCCTTCCTTTGCTGTGTAACTGCAACTGCATTTTTGTACTGGCTTCTTATGGAAGGCTCCAAAGTATCTTCATATGGCAACCGATCAGATGTTTCTCACTCCACTGGTTTCTCCTTAATTTAGGGATCCATTGCTGTATCCGGCTGTGGTGTTATCAGAGTTAGATTTTCTACAGTAAATCCTTCACTTCACAGGTACCCCATAACCTCAGTTTCTATTTCTTTAACTTCTCCATTACTAATCCTCTTTTCTACTTTTGTTCTTTGTTTTCTTATATTTTGTATTGTAAAATTTTCCAAATCTGGATGCCTTTGCCTGTATTTCTCTTCAAATATTTTTGGTGCTGCTCTTTTTGTATTGATTAGTTTTGTTTTCTACTTTGCATAATCTTACAAGTTAGCACTATTAAACCATAAGCACTACTTACTCTTATACTCTCTACGATTACCTTGACCCCTACTGGTCCGTCTTAATTCAGTTTCCCTATATTACTCTAGCATGTCCAAAGGTCAGTCAATGGTTTCCTCTCCAGTCCAGCTGGTGAATCTGGGAATTTTGAGGCATTGTTACAACTGTCTCATGTACAAGGACAACCCTCTCCTCCTCCAAACAGGTTCAAATATATGTGAGAGATGCAACCATATAGCCAAACTGGAGGCTGAGCTCTCTCATCTCAAAACTGGTAAAACCAGTCAGGAGGAGAAGGTAACCTCACACAACACAATTCCAGTATCACATAGTCCCACCACATCAGCGAACCAAACATATAAATACACAAAAACATTCTCAGAGGCTCTAAATAAAAATCTACCTAAGCAACAGAGACCTCCAAAGCAGACATCCAAGCAAACGCTACCCCAAAACAAAACACGCACAACACAGAGCCCACAAAGTCAGTGTGCCAAGCAGCCACAGCCCTTAAGGCTGAATAACACACCTGATACTCTTGTAATAGGTGACTCTATTGTCAGACACACTGACGTCCCACTCACCAGGCTGAACAAAGAGAAGGTCACAGTGAGCTGCCTGTCAGGCGCTAGGATCCGCCACATAACGCAAGCACTCAGGTCACTCCAAAGCAAATACAAATATGACTCAGTCATTGTACATGCTGGTGTGAATGACCTGAGATGTACCTCCCTGGACTACATGAAAAGAGACATAGAGGAGCTCTCTGATCATGTAGCCCAGGCCAGTATGACCCTGACCTTGAGCAGCATCTTACCCTCACCTAGAATGATGCCACAGTACAAAGACAAAATGATCGATTTTAACAATTGGCTAAAATTCTGGTGTCATTCAAAGGGGATACAGTGTCTGTCAGCCTGGGATGACATGCTCGACAAGCCACATTGCTTCGCTAGGGACGGCTTGCACCTGTCACCACCGGGCTTTCGGATATTGGCAAAGGCTCTTGCCACTCCCATAGTGCCTTTTTTAGGCAAGGCTCAAAAGTCAAACCCACCTCCATAGACAGCACAAGGAACAAGAAACTAAGGGTAATGCTGCTAAACGCCAGAAGTCTTAACCTCAAGATGCACGCACTCGAAGCTCTCCTCAGTATGGAGAACATCAATATCTGTGCAGTGACAGAAACCTGGTTCAAGGCTCCAGAGAGCATCCCAGCACTACCAGGTTATACCTCATATCATGCTTTTCGGCCCCAAGACCCGAACCTAACCACAAAAGGAGGGGGAGTTTCCATATTTATCAAGGATATCCACACCTCCAGGTTAGTGGCATTGCACGAAGTATCAGAGATCATCCATGTGCAACTAACAGTGGACAAGACTGCTTTTCAGTTTATAGCATCCTACAGACCACCCTCTCAAAGTCAGGAATCCCACTCGGCTTTCCTGAAAACATTGGAGAACATGAAGATCTCTTCAAACACCATTATATTGGGTGATTTCAACTACCCAAACATAGACTGGAAGCACTACTCAAGCCCCAGCACCTTAGCCCAAAGGTTCCTGGAAATTATAAACTCAAATGCTATGGAACAACTAGTCACTACTCCCACAAGAGGGGATAACATACTAGACCTGATCATTACCAACATGGGTACTCTATGCTCCATACCAGAAGTATATCCCTCATTGGTAAGATCAGACCATAAATTAATTTCACTGGATATCCACATCCTGACCCCACCCCCAACCCAGAAAACCACAGTGAAAAACTTCTCAAAGCGAACTTCTCACTTCTCAAAACCGAAGTGGAATCCTTCAAGGCCCCAGGGCCAGTGGAAACTATGGCCCAAACTGCAGAATCCTATATAAATGCATTCTACGGACATCTCCAGGAATGCATGGATCATGCTATCCCAAACAAAACCAAGACCCAATCATCCAAAGGCAGGCGTCCAGTCTGGTGGACCCCAGCCATAAATAAACTGTACAACAGAAGGAGGAAGCTACTACATGATAGAGCAAAATCCCTAATAGGGAAGGCAGCTCTGATCAGTACTAGCAAAAAATTCCGATCCCTCATAAAATCCTCCAAGGCCAGCTTCGAGAGAAAAATTGCACAGGACACTAAAGACAATCATAAGGCTTTTTTTCAGTTATGTTAGGAACCTGGGATGCAACTCCCAGACTTGTTCTGAGTTGATTCTAAATGACAAAAAATACACTGAACCCACAGACATCGCCAATATCCTGGCAGACAGGTTCAATGCAAATGTCTCCACCCCCTCCCCCCCAAAAGAGCAAGTATCTATCCCGGCAGAGGGCTGCCTCCCAAACATCTCTGATGCTCAGGTGAAGGCTGCCCCCTCCAAAGCAAAAAACACTGCTTCCATGGGATCAGATGGCATCCCGGGTTGCGTCCTACATGAACTCCAAGAACTAACCCCTCATATAAAACAGCTGTACAATCTCAGCCTCACTACAGGATATGTGCCCACAGAATGGTGTACAGCAACAGTGGTCCCACTCCACAAAGGTGGAGCCTCTACGGACCCTGGAAACTATCGCCCCATAAGCCTGACTAGCCTAGTCTGAAAGGCTATGGAGAGGATCATCATGGAGCTCATAAACAAAGACATTGGGGACCTACAGACACTAGATCCTACCCAATTCGGCTTCATCAAGGGCAGATCCTGCCTTTTGAACCTGGTCGACTTCTTTGAAACAGTCACCAAAGCCATAGATGAAGGGAAGGTAGTCCACACAGCCTATCTGGACCTAGCAAAGGCATTTGACACAATACCCCACTTGGGCATCATAGATAAGCTATCCAGCTTAAATATAAACCCCTATGTCACAAGATGGGTCGCAAACTGGCTCAAAGACAGAACCCACAGAGTGAGAGTTGCTGGAGCCATGTCAGACTCGAAACCGGTCACAAGTGGCATTCCACAAGGTTCTGTCCTGGGACCGGTCTTGTTCGGTATATAATTTTCCAAGGTACAGGCCAACGTGGGAGGATTATGGCTCACCAAGTTCGCAGATGACTGCAAACTGGGCACCATAATCGACTCTCCAGCTGACACAAACATCCTTCAAAAAGATCTCACAGAGACAGATAACTGGTGCCAGAGCCATGGTCTAAAGCTAAATGCCAAAAAGTGTATAGTCATACCCCCTGGCAAAAACAATGTGCCCACAAATTACCACATAGGTGGTAACCCATTAAGTACAGAGAAAGTAATTAGGGATCTGGGGACCCAAGTTGATAGCAATCTCTCCTTTGACAACCACATTGCCAAAGTGGTTAGAAAGACCTTCTACATAGCCCACCTCATCATGAAAGGATTCACATCTAGATCAAGAGAGGTAATCGTGCCCCTTTATTCATCCCTCATCAGGCCTATCATAGAATATAATGCCCCTTTTGGGATGTACCTTACCCGACACCTACAGCAATTAGAAAGACCCCAAAAGTACCTCACCAAGAGGATCAAGGGACTCAAGCAGATGCCATATGCTGCTCAGTTAAAAAAACTCCAACTCTACTCAGTTGCATACCACCTACTTCGAGGCGATCTATGCCTGACATATAAAGCTATGTCCAATCCAGAATTAATGGACATGCTCCACCTCAGTAAATCTAAATCCCTTAGAGCCACACGCTCGAGGGACTTGAACCTCAGCACAGAAATAAATAGAACTTGCTGGAGGGACAGGTTCATAACCCAGAGGCTCCCTTCGCTCTGGAATAGAATTCCAGTTCATGTTAGGCAGAGCACCTCACTGAATCTCTTCAAGAAGAATCTTGATGAGTGGATGGGGGATCGTAGGTTTGTCCCGGGGATTACTTCCGTGTCACTATTAGACAGAGGCACAGTAAACTAAACCTTAAAAATGGCACAGTATACTCAAATCAAGGGGTGGCGTAAGCCAAACAAAATCGGGCTAGGCTTATAATTGCCCCAGGGCAGATAGCCTAGTATGAACCTATGAACCTATGAACCTATAAATATTGCATCATATTAAATCTCTGTTTCTTTCCCATGACAATATTTCTTCTTCAGATGTTTCCTGCTCCTCCTATTTCTCCTCACTTGGGGACTTTGATCATGCTGTGATGTGACCTGTGTTAGACTTTCTACATTAAATCCTTCACTTTGCAGGTATTTCATAACTTCAGCTTCTGTTTTTTAACTTCTATTTAACTAATCTTGTGTTCTGCATCCCCTCTTTGTGATCTTATTTTTTGTATTGTGAAAGTTTCTATATCTGGATGTCTTTGACTGTGTTTCCCTTTGAATAACTTTGGGGCTGCATTTTTTGTAATGATTAATTTAACTTTCTCCTTTGCATAAATATTTTAACATATCAGATTTCTCTTTCTTTCACATGTCCATATTTCTTTTTCATAACTTTCAAAAATCTCTAGATTTTGTTCTTTAGATTTTTGTACTTCCTGGGTCACTTCTTTTTCCAAATGGCTCAAGGTTTCTTGGTCTATATAACGTTTTTATATAGACCAATATAGTTATATAGACCATATTTTTGGTATATACAACTATATACCTTTTCAGTCCCTCCATATACAGCTAAGTTCTCCACTATTGTGGATAGTTATTAAACTCTACAATCAATACTGTTGGACTTAACTCTTTTTGTAAATATGTAAATATATTTTTTAGTCTGTAAAAATATTGATATGTATGTATCATGTCTTTGCATTTCTGCTTTGTCTCTCTAATGTTCTTGTATAGCTGATTTTGACCATATTTTTTACTCAAATGTTTGATTCTCTGTAAACTGTTTGTGTATTTTTGGAGCTTTTCTCCTCGGGTCTCCACTGAAAATGGGCCACAAACCCAGCTGGACCAACCTGGTTAACAAATGTCAACAAATAAATAAGTAAATAAAATAAAATTTCCATAAATATGTCATATTAATGAACACAATTTGTTTATTTGAAGCTTCTGACAGTTTTTCTTGTGCAAGTATTTTCTTTCCTCAAATTTCTTTCTCTTAATCTTTTTGTATATCTTCTGTCTGGAAATTCTGGGCTTTTTGCATAATAGTAATAATACATAATTTCTTTCTTATCATCAGTAGAACACTCTCCGTATGCCTCCTTTTTGACATATCAGTTTTTGTAGGTTTGTGGACTACTACTTCCTTTTACAATGGTGTGTGGGGGGAGGCATCCTCCCCCTGGGCCTGGCCTGGTCCCATTGCAGGAATGTTTCTGTATTTTGAGATTCCACACTGTCATTTTTTCCATTCCTGGCACCAGTGCACCCACCAGGATTGGGCACCATTTTATCCTGGGTCTTGTGCACCCAGCAATCTCTTTTTTTTTTAACCTACTTATGTCCATGATATATGCTATATAAAATACAGTCTATATATCAGTGTCATCTTGATGAGATTTTGTGAAAAACAGGGTCCACCTGTGAAGGCAGTCACCAAGAATTCAGGATGAATTCAGTTCCAGCAATGCTACTCTTCTTTACTTGTTGATTTATCTCTCCATTTGGACCCCATTCCTATGTCCTGTTTGATTAATTCCATGATAAGCCTTTCCATGACTTTGAATATGAGGATGGTCAGGCTAATTGGTCTCTAATTGCCTTGATCTTTGAAAGAATCAGTATATTGAAAGGGTTGGAGAGAGAGACAGTGTCCACTGGCACAACTTGCTATTACTTCCTTTTTGTCTTTTTAACCATTGTGAAAGGTGATGATCTGTTGTCAAGCTGAAATGCCCCTTCAACAAATAATGTTTCAAAGCACAGAAAGCTGGCTTGACTGCTAGACACTGTTTCTCAGTAGCTGAGTATGTCCTTTCTGTATTGTTCAGCTTTCTGCAGATATAGCACTGAGTGTTCCTCACTTTGAAAGAGTAAAATCTTTAGTAAAATCAAGAGTTCAAACGCAGGTTCAACAAAGGAACATTTTTAGTGTAATGAATGCTCCATCTGCCTCAAGAGACCATTGCTTTGATAGGGCTTTTCCCCTTGTGAGATCTAACAAAGGCCAAGCTATAGTTGCAAAATAGGGCACAAACATCAGTGATGCCTAGCTAGTCTAAGTAAAGCCTTAATATGTCTCTTAATGAAGGATAAAGACAGTTTTATTTTCTGGCTCTGGTCTTAGCTCCTCTTCATATTAGGCACCCTAAGAGCTTGACTTCTACCACTCCTGGTTTATTCTTCTTAACATTAGAAGTCAACTCTGCCAAATGTAAGAATTGTAACACAACCCCCAATTTGGCTAAGTGAGAGTTCTGTTCCCCTTAATGAAGGACTGCACCATCCAGGTAAGACAAGTATATTGCAAGTAAATCTTCAGTATTTTATCCACTGATCTCTGAAAAGTGTCTTGGTTTGTTTGTAGGCCAAATGGTTACAGTGTACTGAAATTGATGATCATGGGTTACAAAAGGTGTTTTTTTTCTTTGGCAGAGGGGATAAGTAGCATCTAAGTCTAGTGCTGTCAAGTGTCTGGCTTTTCTCAGGTTGTTGCAGCTCATCATTTCTGGGAAGAGGATACCTATCAAACTTTGAAATTATATTTGGTTTCCTAAATTTGTTACAGAATCGGATACATCTGCCAGGCTTTGGGTTGCTCCAGTAACTCTGTGACTTTTCTATCATTCTTAGTTTGATCATTTTTTTGACCTGCTTTTCTTACTAACACATTTTGTGACTCTGATACTTTGTAATGTTGCAGTCTAACCTTCACTCCAGTGATTGTCTCTACATTATATTATATTATATTATATTATATTATATTATATTATATTATATTATATTATATTTGCTTAGTTCTCTAATAATTTTTTGAGAGCAGTCTTTTATTTCTTAGTAAAAGTTCCCTTATTTCTTGTTTTTAAACTTTTTGACAGGTATTCCATTATCTGTATTTCATGCAGAGACTCTATAATCTCACTCTTGTATGAAGTTTAGCATGTGCGGTCTCTGTAGGTTTCTCCACTTCTGCAACACATTAGTCTAATAAATTGCTAGCCACTTGAAATGTCAGGACCCACTAGAGTGAGTGCTGAAACAAGGAGAATGAATGGCCAAAAAATGGGCTTACATGTGTCTGAGATTGACATTTCCTGGAATATTCCCTTTTCTCCAAGGAATGGCACTCTCAAAGTTAGTATATAGAAGTTTGGGGCTATGTGCGACTTACTCCACAGAGAAGTTTGATGAAGAATAGCGATGTTCAAGATTCACTCTCCTCTTGTAGTTTTCACATCGTTTTCAGCGAGTCTGCATTCAGCAGTTTGATGGTAGATATTTCAATATGGAGCCAATATTTTTTTTCTTTCCTTTCAGTTTAATCTCATAGCTTACTGCATTTATTCTTTACGTGATCTGAGGTAGCCCTTGTTATTTGGCCATTACTACATTTACATGGATGGCATTAGCACAAGTAACTGATCTCTGAGGTTAAATTCTCTATGCCGGTATTCTTATTATGAAGTCATTATTGCAGTCCCTGTGGTCTCTACATGCAGTCCCTTACTCTGGTCATTATTAGTTTTAATCTTTCCTGCAAATTAACATAGTGTTCTATCATATTTTTCAGTAGCAGCTTTTCCACTTCAGAAAGAAGTCATGTAGCTGAAACACGTGATGTCTTTAAGTGGTCATTTGCATATATCCCATGGGCCTCCATTACAGGAGGTTTAAGATATCACACAGTGAACTTTTCTAACAGTGTCAAGCAGCCCTCACAGATGCCTGTCGTGTAGAACTTCAAATGGGTTGAACCCAAATGAAACTTATGGTGCTTCTCTGATTTCACGTAGTAAATGGGGTCCAAGTTTTTACAATCTGCATCAAACAACTTTGCCCATCATGGATTTCAGTGTTTTATTAAATCTGTCTTCTAATCTGTCAGTCTGCAGGGGGTAGACTAAATTCTTCAACTGGCACAGTACCTTTGACCCAAAAGCAGTGCCTTGGCCAGTAAGCTTATCTTCATTGAGGTACTGAGGTACCATCTGTGTAGAATAACAGAATCAGCTCCCTGACTATAGCCTTAACATTAACTTTGTGACACTACTTCTAGAAATTTGTAAGCATGGTCCATTATGATTAGTATTTACTGATGCCAATTAACGGATGTTACTAATGGCCCCACAATATCCAAAGCAATATGCATGGATGGATGGATCTACGGCTGACACTGGGAATCAAGGGACTTTTTTATCCAAGATGGTGGACAGTTTTCTGAAATTTTGGAAAATAAACACAAGTTCTGTATCACTTTCCTTATGCCTGAATAGTGGGTCAGTAAAATCTGGCTAATACCCTTGTAGTTTTGTTCATCCGCAGGCGACTTGCTAACAAACGCCTCTGGCTAATTTCCCTCCTTTATCCCCCACAGTGACGGCACTACGATAACGATAAACGATAAACGATGCAAACTTTCTTCCCTTTCCTTACTTCCTGTATATAAGAAGTCGACCTTCAATTTGAAATCGGGGTACAAATAATGCATACATCCCATTCAGTAGCTTTCTGTGCAATACCTCTGTTGTAATGTCTGTTTCCTTAATTAAAATGTCATCCTCCCATTGTGCTTTTTTAAAGTTTACATGGTTAACTTAAATTATGTTCTTCAGTAACTTGCCTCAAGGTGGAAAGTTAACGTCTTCCCCCTTAACATTGGTGTCACAGCTCCTTCTATATCTTCCTCTGGAAAGGTTAGTGTTTAACAAATCTCACCTGTGAATTACTTTCTCTGCTATCAGCACAAGCATGTTGAGTGACACTTTCATTTAGGTAGCTCTTTCTCTACCTTAGAGTAAGTAATACAACCCTCTCACTTTGTTTTCCTTCTTTGTGTTCCCCCGACTAAAAACATTATGTATGTCAGATCAGAATTTATCATTAGTTTTACTTTTTTCTTTTTTCATAGATTCTTCCTGCTTAAAAGCCATTTTTATTCATTTATTTACTCTTTGTTGACTAGATTAGTCCTACTAGACCACTTTACAGGGGAGATACAGGCTAGTATTCATACTGACTAGGACAAATATGGCCAGGGCACAGGGGAACGTTCCCTCTTCTTTTTTTTTTTTTTTTTTTGTTTGATACATGCCCTGGGATCTTTTACATCTACTTAAGCTGCCACCAACTTGGGCAGATGAAGCCTCAGTTTAAAATTTCATCTGCAAGTTGGTAGTTGTATTCTGTGTTTTACATTATTAGAAATGGGCTCCTAACTTTAAACATTCCTGCTTATCTTACCCTGTGTACTCATTTTGTCCTGAGAGTCCTCATTGAAGTGTCTTTTTCTATTCTTATATCCTCTGTTTCTGTGCTAAAACTGCTTCTAAGTTTCTTTGTATACTTTTGTCTTGAAATGATTTTTACTTCAGAGTTTCCAACCAGTTCATCTTTAGTTCCTATACTGACATCTCTTACAGTTTTAAGTTTCTGTTGTTCTATCAGTGGAGAATGCTCCTGATAAAAGACAGGATCCTTTCTCTGGTTTATCCACAACAAAGTTCTAGCTCCTTTGTACTTTCTATGCCATTTCACCTCTGATGGGTTTGATTTTAAATTCTTATGTGAGTGTCTTTGCTCAGTAAAATGGAGAATTGATTCACCACCACCCCCAGTTATTTCACAGAATGGATGAATCCTACAAATGCTTTACTTCTAAAGTGTCTCAGCCTGCTGCACTGTGTCTGTGGATTCTTCCTCATCTCACTTTTCTTTCATTTTGCTTGACAATGTGAAAAATCCTGGGACTTCCAATTTAGGGAGAAGTGGTAGGACAACGTTTACAGCTCAAACCCTCACACAGTATAAAGATGTAAAAAGAAATCATAATTGTTTTCAATTGTCTTGCCTCAGCACTCTTTTTCTACTGCAGGTTGTCTCCCAGCCAGCAACTGTTGAGCAGTTAAATGTTTAAGCAGGACAGCACCTGACTTTGGAGGTCTGATACATTGACCACAAGATGAAGCTCACCTTGCAATTAAAGTAATAGAGTGTGAAGGAGCTGATGCAGGAAAATGTTGCAACAGCTGAATGCAGCTATTGACATCTATTTTTATAAAGTCATGACTAAACTCTGGGAAATTAACTCCACTTGTGCAGCATATGTGGTGGAACTAGAGGTAAGGACTTCAGTGCTCGAAAAAGCATTTTCCAACATTCAGCTTATTTCACTAAAATGGATCTGAAACACTGAGAAACATGGCACAGACTGACTGCAACAAAATCCAGACAACAAAGTTATCAAGGCGGAGGACGGGGTGGACAAGAAATATTAGAATCATTGCAGTTTCATAATTCGTAGAAGCAAAGGACTGCAATGCTCATGTAACAGATAAATGCTCTAAATTGTCTGGAATGATGAAAGAATATCTGAAGGTAGAAAGAGTACATAGGGTCATTTCTCCACAATAGTCATGTGTGAAAATGTCCAGACTCATTATAATGACACTGAACTTCCTCTTGCATGTCATACATCTTGTTGTTTTCTTTTTTATGTTATTCTTTGATACCACTGCATCTACATTATTTGTACTGCATTTCTCTCGTGAGCTGACATTTGTAATTTCATTTAGGCTGCACTTGTGTGGTCCTAAATGACAATAAAGTTTCTTTGGATTTTCTTTGGTTTTGGATTTGGTACTTGTTAGGTGGTAACCAGAATTTGCATGATTGAGGCTTTTCATCTTAAATGAAGTGCAGGAGGTCTGCCTTCCTTGTACCTATAAAAATGAGTACACAGGGGAAATGGAGGATTAAAATGCTGTATCCAGTACCATGGAGCATCTTCCTCCCAGGAGAGAATAGATTTTCACTCCAACATATGAAGCGCTGACAAAACTGAAGATGGGGGGCCTAGTAGCCACCTAAGAGAGTGAGACATTAATTGACATCCTGTTGAAGGAAAGAACCACGGGCTTAAAGATCATGATAGCAAGAGCGCCAATGTGTTCATGCTGTTTAGATGAACACTGCAGCAAATAAGGATTATAGGCCAGGTGGTACCAGTAAGTGGAAAATAACTTGGTTGAAGCTGGCTAGACCCACACTAAACTGTGCTGGGCATGTGTCGTTGTTCTGTATGTTTCTTATAGTGGTCAGGTGTGGGAGACTGGACAACAGTGAACAGAAGTGCTGTGGGCACTGTTATAGCTGAAATGTCTTTATTGGAAAACAAAATGTTTAAAATCACTATTCTCTGTGATGTTTAATACAGTTGGAACCAAATGTAGGTCAAATAGACATGCCATACAAGGAACACAAGCAGGCAAAACAAGAAAAAAAGGAGAAAAAAAATTAAAATTATGCATCATGATCAAGACAATAACCTGCCACTGTTGTGGTCTTAAGACAGATATCTTTTTCTTGTTTCCACAATGTTTATGTGAGTACTTTTATTAATAGTTTGCTCATAGCTTATCCATTAAATTGAAAGGAACTATGTAAACCTAAATTTCCTGGAAGGGAGCTAAGCAGCTGTCCTAGTCATGTAAATGAGGTGGGCATTCTAACTTCTAATAGGATCAGTCTGGCTCTTTTCTAGGACTCATACAATAACGGTACTATTTCCAAGACTGACACGCAGTTCATTTTAGTTGTGCACTTGTTCGCTGCATTTGTTGTACTTAGGTTAAAAGTGGATAAATTAAGTAAACAATTGGCTGTGAAATCTATAGCTGTAATTTCTGATTTATTAAATTAATCAAAAAACACTCTACACATTTGTTCTGTAGGGAAATAATTGACTACATGACTTCAGTATGCTTTGAAATTGTTTGCACAGTAACACCATCTAGCGTTATTAAATTATTAAAATGGCTATAGTTTTCTTTGTTCTTGGGAGAAGTAAAAAAGGCCATCTCAGCTGTATGCATTGTTATTAGGCAAGGCAGTTAAGTTTATGAAGGCACAATGACTTACCAAACATTATACATGCAATTATGGACATATAAGTGTGTTATACCATTTTTATACATAATGAATGATTTTTAACACTCGGTGAATACATTTTGATGGATAACAGTTGACTATAGGAGTCCAATATTATCTGAAGTAGTCCTGTAAGCATCAACAGATCTGTATAATTCTCTATTTTGTGAAGTACATTGAGAGATTGGAATTACTTTTTCTATGTTAAGGAAATTGGCAATGCAATATCCATATAAAAGAATGACAGAAATACAAGACTGAGTAGAACAGAAATACAAGATGCAGTGGCTGGGAGAAACAGCTATGAAGGATGTCTTACTCTAAATAGTTTTGTGCAAGTGGAAAAGTGTGTTTTTAGAATTGAGAAATAAGGAATATGCCACTCCCTTTTCATAGATAAGTATTAGGCTAGCTGCCATTGTGGACCACTTTAAGCCTGACCAATTTCCCTTGTGAGAATCAAATTCTCTACCTGTTGTCTGTGAGGTAAACACCTTAAACATTATGCCAACCCCCAACCCAGGCTGTAACAAGGTTTACCTGAGCCCAAGTGTAGAATAAACTGTTCCTGCAATAATAAAAACATTAGGCCTCTGCTATGGAAGGATATTTACTGTATATAATTTTATATTAATTATTTATTAGGATATAGAATTGAAGAAACTGGCTAGCAATGAAAACAATACTGTTTGGGCAAATTTAATAAGACATGATGCAGATATCGAAGGATACAAATTAAACCCCACTATATCATCTACAATACAAATGTTTGCAGATGACATATTGATTACTCTTGGGAGTAGAAGGGAATCTATACAAAAACTTTTTAAAAACATGGAATATTTTCAAAAAAATTCCAGTCTTATTATTACTAATAATAAAACACAAATTATTTTAACAGGTTAAAAAAATACAATATACCTGATGAATATAATGAATATATAGCTCAGTCTCAACATATAGCATATTTAGGTATAATTATTACTAACAATATTAAAGATACCATTCAAATAAATTATAATAAAAGTCTATTACAGATAAAAAAAATTAATAAATAAATGGAACAAATTACCCATTTCTATGGACGATAAACATTTAATAATAAAGATGATCCTTCTCCCCAAGATCTTATATATAATTCAATCTTTAGCTATACCTCCTTCTTACCAAATAATTAAAAAAATTAATTAAATGATTCAGAAATCGTTTGTGGTTACCAAATAAGCCAAGGATTGCATTAACATGCCATATGCATAATTGGAATAATGGGGATATAGCCTTACCAAATTTGGAAATGTATTCAATTTCATCGGTGGGTGGCCATGGTGGTGCAGCGGTTAGCATTGCCACCTCATAGCAAGAGGTTCTCTGGTTTGATTCTCGGCTTGGGTGCCTTCTGTGCGGAGTCTGCATGTCCTCCCTGTGGTCGCGTGGGTTTCCTCCGGGTGCTCCAGTTTCCTCCCACATCCCAAAGACATGCTGTAGGTGGATTTGACACTCTAAATTGGCCCTAGGTGTGAGTTTGTGTGTGTGCCTTCTGTGGAAGGTTGGGCGCCGGGCTGGCAACTCGACACTGTAAAACCCCACTGCCAATCATGAGCAGACAGGTGATCTGCTGTGGCGACCCCTAACCGGGAAAAGCCGAAAGAAGAAGAAGAAGAAGATTCAGTTTCATCAGTATTCAATACAATCTCTCATCTCACTGATGTGGAATACACTGCTAAATGGAAAGAGTTTATAGTGGTATTGCCACAAAATACCAAAGATATAAACAGTTCCTATAAGCTAAATATAATTAATAATCCATTTATTTGGAGGTTAAAAGATTATATTTCTGAATTTTCTTCTCTGAGTTTTAACTCTAAGTATATAGTTTTTCTTTTAAAATCATTTAAAAATTATATATTTAAATATAATATCTATAAAGATTGGCTTTTTTTACTCTTCCCTATAGCCTGCTCACACAGATCTATTTTCTCTTCAGATTATACAAAAATGTCTATATTTCAGCAAAAGCATTTAATATTTTGGCACCAAATGATGACAAATAATGAGATAAAATCCAATAGTTTACTCTTGGAAGAGTATAAACTTGATACTTGTTTATGGTTAGAGCTTCAAGAAGCTAGACAATATGTATTAAATAAATTGAATTTTATGTCTCCTATAATTAGGGAAAAAATTCCCAAGCTAATACAATATATGATTTTATCAGTTTTGCATAAATCTCCTGCTAATAACAAGTTATCAAACATTTATAGGGCAATTCAATGTGATTTAGATACACATTCAGATAATTATTGGAAATATTTTTCTTTAATTAATAATAATCCCCCTTCTGAGAAAGACAAATTGAATATTTTACAATCGGCAAGTATGACTACTTCTTCTTTAAAATGGAAATTATTCACATGGAGATTTTTAAATAGATCATTTATCACTACTCATAATATAAGTATATTTTCTAAAAAGAATATAACATGTTGGAGATGTAATATTGAATTGAATGCTGACTGGTCTCATATGTTTTATAATTGCATATATTTAAGAAAAATTTGGGATGATATCAATAATTTGTTGCAAACAATTTTTACTGATAATTTCTTTATATCTAAATCACTTGTTTTATTTAATACTCCTGTTCCTGATTGTGTAAAAGAGAATAAGTACCCTTTGGTTTGGTCTATACTATCTATAGCTAGAAAAACAATCACTAAGAATTGGAAATCTAGTACAGCACCTACATTTTTGGAATTTAAAAATATACTCCTTGAAGCGTGTAATTTGGAAATGTTAACTATTAAATCTAGATCATCTAGGAATACTACATTATATAATTCATGGAATATCATCTATGAACTTCTAGAAAAATAGTTTATTAATTTATGTAAACAGATGATTTTTATTAATAATACAGCTACATTAAGAATTTTTTTTGCATGATGAACGTCTTTGTACATAGTTTAGTTACACTGGTTTATATATTAGAAGTTTTTTTTTTATTTTCTTGTTTTTTAACTTTAAAGAAAAAAATGTATAATTTCATGGAAATATTTGTTCATTTTAATAATTATTTAATACAATACTTTGAAGAAAAGAGATATGTTAGTTAGGGCATGATTTAATGGCTGCCTCTGTCCAGCAGAGACATACGTATCAGGCCAGAGATGAACTTCTGATTCATCCAGTACTGATGGACATGGAAAACAGTTAAACCTAGGAGAAACACAGGGCTTCTTCTCAAGTTACCCAGACAGACGTAGCAGGGGCATAATAATATTAGTGAATAAGGGGCTACCCTATGAGGTTAATGAACAGATTGTGTATGAGATCAGGAGATTTATAGGCTTATAAAGGAATTTTGTATGGACAACTAGTCACTATTATTAACAATTACATACCACTCACTCTCCAGGCAGGCAGAGAAGAAAATTAAGGACACGTTTACAAGATTTACTGGTCTTCCTGAAAGAATTAGTCATCTGGATAAGGGATTGGAACCTTGTCTTTGTAAGACACAAGGATCAGGAGTACCTAGGAAGATTAAGATTCTAGCCATATGCATATTTGTGGCTACTTTTATTGAATAATTAGTACAATGGATATTTATGAACATTTGAATAAGGAGTGAGGGATTATATAAGAAGTTAATTTAGATATGGTACTTTTTCCAGCACTGTCAAAATTGTAATTACTGAAGAAAAGTTAGGTTGGTAAAAATCTGTTTGTAGGTCCAGTCATTATATCACACCATGATCCAGAGATACTCACCTTTAGATCAACAAAGGTAAATTGATCTATGTTAAGAAGGATAAAATATTTTTCTACAGAGGGAAATGATCTCATTGAAGACCTAAGACATTAGTGGATTATGGGACAAAGTGAGATACTAGCATTGAAAATGCACTATCTTAGCAATGGAAATCATTTTAAATAAGCCTCGTAGATACACTAAGATGGTGCACCCAGGAGTGTGAAAGGAGGAGGAAACTTAATTTGAGGAGGTTACAAGTGGATTTCTCGTAGGAGCAAAGAACATTGCAAGTTAAGCTGATACAGGATAATGGAAAAACAGGGTAGCTACAGGATCATACAGACAGAGCTTTTGATTTTGCAACTGACAGAATTATGAGAAGGCTGCAGTGTGGATGTTTTAATGCATTTTCTGAGGTTCTGAAGTATCTTTTGACCAGAATAAGGAAACAGAAAACTGGACATGTGGTTGTCGGATTGGAACAACTGAAGTAGGTGGGGAGAGTATCGAAGATATACTAGAATCTATTAGAATATATTATCAGAACTTAAAGTCCTTAGAAGAGTGGGAGAAGGGATTGGAATCATAATGGTGACGTATATAAGAAATCCCTATAGGAAAAAAATTTAATTATGTCCAAGTGTAGGAGTTGTTGTGAAGATGTACAACAGAGAAGATTAGTCAAATTTTACAACAGAAGAAGAGAGGGGAGACACTGTGTTTAGATGGATGGCCAATGAAATTATATCTAGAGATGGGCAAAACATTTTTAGAGAGATTTGCCCCCAGATTCTCAAAAGCTTGCACAGAGTGCAAGATTGGTGCAGGAGCTCACGCAGGCAATATGTCTGCCGTGCGATCCAGGAAGAGCCAGCGGGGGCATGCATGAGCGCTCCTGCACTAATCTTGCATGGACTAAGCCCTGGTATGCAAGTCACCCCATTTGCAGGTGAAATCCATGCAAATTAGGTGATTTTACAATCCAGGAAGCTTGCAGCAATCCGTGCAAGACTAGTGCTATCTGCAGAAATGTACTTTGTTAGTAACCGAGTACATTTCTGCAAAATCCAAAACGGAGCTATGACAGCTCCAAATAAAGGCTGCATATCATTGAGGAAGCATGCCAATGGCCAAGTATAAGGCTATTGGCATTGCAAACAATAAAAAAAATTTTAAAAATCAACTTTCATTTTTTTTAGCCGATCTAGACTGTTTAAGCATAGGGCAGTGACGCACAAATGGGATCGGGGGAAAATAATAAAATAAACCTAAAATAAGCATTCTATGATCTATGATTCTATGATCTATGATCACAGGAGGACTATGGCTGACCAAGTTCGCAGACAACTGCAAACTAGGGGCTATAATTAACTCTCCGGCTGACACAGACATCCTCCAAAAGGGTCTCACTGAGACGGATATCTGGTGTCAAAAGCATGGCCTCAAGCTAAATGCCAAAAAGTGCATAGTCATCCCCTTTGGAAAAAACAAAATACCCACAAACTACCACATAGGTGGTAGTCCCCTAAATATGAAAGACATGATAAGGGATCTGGGGACCCAAGTAGATAGTAATCTCTCCTTTGATAATAACATTGCCAAAGTGGTTAGAAAATCCTTCCATGTGGACCACTTAATCACAAAAGGGTTCACATCCAGATCAAAAGAGGTCATTGTGCTCCTCTACTCATCACTCATCAGACCCATCATAGAGTACAATGCCCCATTTGGGATGTACCTTACAAGACACATGCAACAGCTGGAAAGACCACAGAAGTACCTCACCAAGAGGATCACTGGCCTCAAGCAGATGCCCTATGCAGCTTGACTGAAGAAACTCCAGCTGTACTCAGTTGCATACCGCCTACTCAGAGGTGAGCTCTGCCTGACATACAAGGCCATGTCCAACCTAGAATTGATGGACATGCTCCACCTAAAGAAAACCATATCCCCTCGAGCCACACGCTCTAGGGATCTAAACCTCACCAGAATAATAAATAGGACATGCTGGAGGGATAGATTCCTGTCCCAGAGACTTCCCATGCTTTGTAACAAGAGTCCAATCTACATTAGGCAGAGCTCCTCGCTAACACTCTTCAAGAGAAACCTTGACGAGTGGATGGGAAACGCAAAGTTTACCCTGGGGATCACTTCAGTGGCTCTGCTGGACAGAGGCACAGGGAACTAATCTAAGGGGACGGTGAAAGCCAACACGTTCTGGCTAGGTTTATAAATGCCTTCGGGCAGATAGCCTAGTACCTACCTACAAACCTACAAACCTACTAGCATTCTGCTATGCAAGTCAATGGCAGGCAGAGACAACCTGGCCAGTGAGTAGTGGTTGCGAAGGGGGGAGGCTCAGTGTGAGACATGTAACTATGCATTAGCAGGCAATCCTATGCAAATAAGGGGAAGGATAGTGAATCCCAGTTTTCTGCAGCATGTGAGGCAGGTCCCAACAGTGTAAGAGTATGAATAGCTGGGTGCAAGCCAAGGAGGTAGGTGACATCATAGGGGGGTGTGTCAGGCATACTTTAAGTGGATTGGAGCCCTGTGGCTTGGATTTGCTCCCGGCTTAGCACAGCTAAGCTAGGGGGTTATGTCTAAACCTGCCTAGCACTCTTTACAAAGTGTAAGCAGGTGTTCACACCACGCACCGGGTTTTACAAGAAGAAAAAAGAAGTTAAACCAGGAAATAGCAGCAGTGTGCATGTTTGAGCACTCTGTTTGTGCGGCGCGCACACTGGCTTAAACAGGAAGGCAATGGGAAGGGAAAATAGCAGTAGGAAAACTAGAGTAGCTGGCAGGTGAAATGTATCAGAATCAGCCAATTACACAGGCAGCAGACTAGCCCAGCCCAGAATACTACTACAAACTAAGCAAACACCTTCCCCTCTGGTTTTTCCCACACTCAACACCACCGGTGTATACAAGCGAGGAAATTTTAACAAACAAACCTACAAAATGAGAAGAGTTGCAGCAGACAACATTGAACAACATGTGCAAGAGGCTGAGGGTAGTGAAGATGTGAATGCTGCTGAACAACCCACAGTGAGGAGATGGAGAAGAGTGTACAGACCCAGGGTAACCTACCAGGGGCTACATGAGCTGGAGATAGTGGAGTGCTATAGGGTGTACAGAGACCTCCTACAGCAAATTGTTGAGCTGTGCCAGCCACACCTGACACACCAAACTGACCGAGGGGAACCCATCCCAGTGGATACCAAAGTATGTGTAGGCCTAGGTATACTAGCCACAGATTCCTCCCAAAGCACAACTGGGGATATCATGGGGATCTCACAGGCATCAGCATCCAGAGTATTCCACCAGTTCCTGGATGCCATGTCAGCACATGCCAGTGAGCATGTATATTTCCTCAAAATCTGTGAGGTGTTGACCAGCAATATGTGTCTCTTCCACCAAATAGCAGAATACCCTGGGGTAGTGGGTGCTATAGACTGCATGCACATATGCATCAAAACACCACCCAATGAGCAGGGTAGGGCCTATATCAACCGCAGGGGCATCCCCTCCATCAACTGCCATACTGTATGTGATGCCCAGGGCATTATAATGAATGTGTGTGCTGGCTGCCCTGGAAGCTATGACGATTCCCATATATGGCATCTGATGCAGATGTACCAAAGATTTACCAATGGGGACATCCCCTATGGTCACCTAGTGGGGAATGCTGGGTACACACTGGAGCAGTGGCTGATGACAACCATCTGAAATGCACACACAGCTGAAAAAGAACGTCATAATGAGGCACACACACAGGCCAGACATATAATAGAGCATGTGTTTAGGATGCTCAGGTCATGGTTCCAGTGTCTGGACACATCTGGTGGAGCCTTGCAGTATTCATCAGCTACATGTACCCAAATTGTTATGGTATGTGCTATGCTACACAATATGATCCCACAGAAACAGCTGCAGCATGAACAGCATGAGGCAGGGCCACACATCTCCCCACCAATGCCAAGGCCTGCACAGGCACAGAGTAACCCAGAGGAGGAACAAGCTGAGCCTGCCCCAGTAGGTAGAAGGAGGCATGCCCAGTATGCTCTGGCCTTGGCAAAGAGGCAACGCATAGCATATGCACTGACACAATAGAGACCCAGAGAATGACACCTCTCTCTGACTCGCACATACAATAAAAGGGATGCCAAACATGACACTACCTGTGCTCAACCATGTATAGGGAGTGTACTATGTGCATCCAACACAGGCAGCCCTCCAGCACCATCCGCAAGTCTGGCACACCCTGAAGGTAAGTCAATCAACCATTAATTGCCAAATGGAGTAGAATGTGTTGTTACCTGCAGCTATGGTTTGGATGTGAGCATGCAAGGGAATGGGTGGCTAAATGTTATGGCAGCAGATAGTAGACACCCATAGTGGCACCCTGACATCTGTAAGACACACTGGAGTCACCATAGTAGCCAGTACTACACAGGGTGACAAAACCCACTGCAGGAAATGTGCTGAGTGACATGTGTGTCCATATGACCCACACATGCCAGTCAGGATGGTTCACATACCCAACAACAGTCTCAGCCAGCAGGACAGGTGTAGACAAACCTAAACACAGCCTGTGCCATGGCTCCAGAATGATGGCTATGGTTAACCACCCCCCAGGCCTACACAGATAGACCACAGCAGGGCAGGCAGTGGGATGTTAGTTCTGAACGGTAGGAAGTTAGACAATAATATGTAGAGCAACCAAAGCCACGATATGTAGTACACTGGTATGCCTCTAGTCAGCATGATAGTTAGCAATACAGAATGAAATGAAGTACTTGACATACCAGTACAGTCATAGCAAATATGTACAAGTGTCATATGTGCCCCCCACTAATGTAATAACAATCAGGTGTGCCCCCTCAACCTGTGTAGAAATATAGAAATAGTCAGGTGTGCCCCTCCATCCTACATAGTCATGTAAAAGTCAGGTGTGCACCCCCCAACCCTGTGTACAAATGGAGAAATAGTCTGGTGTGCCCCCCCATCCTACATAGAAATGTAATAACAGGTCCCCCCCCCACTCCTGTGTAGAAATGTAGAAATAGTCAGGTGTGTCCCCCACACTATGCAGAAATGTAGTAACAGTCAAAGCCAAATGATCGATGGATACCCTGCAGAGACAGTATGCTACCTGTTGGTGTACAACACACAGGTCAGCACTGCAGCACAAACTACCTGGACACGATCCACACATTCAGTACAGACAACCATACTGGGCATGCTCGCACACTTAGAGAAATGAAGGCAATGTCAGTCAACAACATACTGAAAGATCATACTGGGCATGCTCACACAATTAAACATATGAAGGTCGTGACTGCAAACACCAGTGGACCAGACATATCTGGCAGTTGCAGTTGTTAGTGCAGACACTCATCAGTATGCACCACTCATGCCTTGCACACACAGTGAATAGGAATACAGACATATATGTCAGGACAACACACTATAATAAGCCAAAGGTAGAGGTACATAGATGTGTGGAAGAGGGTGACTGTGACAAGGAGCCATCCAGGCCTGTCCCACCCAGCACACAGCCAAAGGGCCCCAAACACATGAGGTGCAGATGTCACTCACTGCAGATACTAGCCACCAGTATCTGTCAGCATAGCAGACTATGTGCTGCATGTACCAGCTGTGCAACATGACTGTACAAGGAAGTAGTCATCCAGCAGCTGTATACACATACCTGTGGCATATGACTCCGTGTGTCTCCGCATGTGGTGTGTCAACCCGTACATGAATGGGTTATGGCCCATGCACATACCGCCCTCCCCATAGCTCTACTATGACAAGCCTGCTGAAGTCTCCCAATGTGAAATACACCTTTGGGAGAGTTGTAGCCCAGTAATCTCCATGACGCGTCCCATAACTGTATACTGCTGTACTGTGATAAACTAGTTAGGTAGGAGTTCTAACCCCAGACTTGGCAACTGTGTGTGTTTGTGTGTGTGTCTGTCTGTCTCTGACTGTGTAAAGAGCAATGCTTTTTAGGGTACTCACACTCCTTACAAGTCATATACTCAACTTTGGCAAGGCTGCTGATTTCACCCACCTAGAAATACACCTCTGAGAAGATTGCAGCCCAGTAATCTCAGTAGCACGTCCTATCACTGCATATTGCTGTAGTGTGATAAAGTAGTTAGGTAGGTGTTCTAACCCCAGACTTGGCAAGTGTGTGTGTGTGTGTGTGTGTGTGTGTGTGTGTGTGTGTGTGTGTGTGTGTGTGTGTGTGTGTGTGTGTGTGTGTGTGTGAGTCAGTTTGTGTGCGTATCTGTCTGTCTCTGACTGTATAGAGAGCAATGCTTTTTAGGGTACTCACACACCTTACAATTCATATACTCAATGTTGGCAAGGCTGCTGATGTCACCCACCTAGAAATACATCTCTGGGAGGGTTGTAGCCCAGTAATCTCTGTAGTGTGTCCTATAACTGCGTACTGCTGGAGTGTGATTTAGAACTGTGGTAGGGTTCCATCCCCACCCATGACAGTTTTGGATGTTTTGTGTGTGTTTCAATGTCTGTGTATGGAGCAATGCATTATAGGCTAGTCACACTCAGTACATTTCAAATGGCCTACTTTGGCGATCCTGCTGATGCCATTCATTGTGAAATATACCTTTGGGGAAAGAGTTTTCTAGTAATCTCTGTGGTGCGTCCTATAACAGTTTCATGCTGTAGTGTGATATAGACCCCTGTTAGGGGTTCTATACCCACACATGTTGGTTGTGGATGTTTTGTGTGTGTCTCACTGTCTGTGTAGGGAGCAATGCATTTTAGGCTAGTCACTTGCAGTACATTTTAAATGCCCTACTTTAGCAATCCTGCTGATGTCATTCATTGTGAAATACACCTTTGAGGAAGGAGTACTCCAGTAATGTCTGGGGTGGTTACGAAAACTGTGTAGTGTAATAAATTAGTTAGGTAGGGGTTCTACTCCCAGACATGACAGGTGTGTGTGTGACACCTGCAGGTTTTGCATATTTCTTATATGGTGGCCCTGCTATATATCACAATGTCCACCATACAGGGATAACAGATGAGAAATGGCTGGGGTGCAAAGCCATACCAATAGGTTCATAGGTTCATAGGTTCATACTAGGCTATCTGCCCTGGGGCAATTATAAGCCTAGCCCGATTCTGTATGGCTTACGCCACCCCTTGATTTGAGTATACTGTGCCCTTTTTAAGGTTTAGTTTACTGTGCCTCTGTCTAATAGTGACACGGGAGTAATCCCTGGGACAAACCTATGATCCCCCATCCACTTATCGAGATTCTTCTTGAAGAGATTCAGTGAGGTGCTCTGCCTCACATGAACTGGAATTCTATTCAAGAGCGAAGGGAGCCTCTGGGTTATGAACCTGTCCCTCCAGCACGTTCTATTTATTTCTGTGCTGAGGTTCAAGTCCCTCGAGCGTGTGGCTCTAAGGGATTTAGATTTACTGAGGTGGAGCATGTCCATTAATTCTGGATTTGACATAGCTTTGTATGTCAGGCATAGATCGCCTCGAAGTAGGCGGTATGCAACTGAGTAGAGCTGGAGTTTTTAACTGAGCAGCATATGGCATCTGTTTGAGACCCTTGATCCTCTTGGTGAGATACTTTTGGGGTCTTTCTAATTGCTGCAGGTGTCAGGTAAGGTACATCCCAAAAGGGGCATTGTATTCTATGATGGGCCTGATGAGGGATGAATAAAGGGGCATGATTACCTCTCTTGATCTAGATGTGAAACCCTTCGTGATGAGGTGGGCTATGTAGAAGGTCTTTCTAACCACTTTGGCAATGTGGTTTTCAAAGGAGAGATTGCTATCAACTTGGGTCCCCAGGTCCCTAATAACTTTCTCTGTACTTAATGGGTTTCCGCCTATGTGGTAATTTGTGGGCACATTGTTTTGCCAAAGGGTATGACTATACATTTTTGGCATTTAGCTTTAAACCATGGTGCTGGCACCAGTTATCTGTCTCTGTGAGACCTTTTTGAAGGATGTTTGTGTCAGCTGGAGAGTTGATTATGGCGCCCAGTTTGCAGTCATCTGCGAACTTGGTGAGCCATAGTCCTGCCACGTTTGCCTGTACCTCGGAAAAGTATATACTGAACAAGAGTGGTCCCAGGACAGAACCCTGTGGGATGCCACTTGTGACCGGTTTCGAGTGTGACATGGCTCCAGCAACTCTCACTCTGTGGGTTCTGTCTTTGAGCCAGTTTGCGACCCATCTTGTGACATAGGGGTTTATATTTAAGCTGGATAGCTTATCTATGATGCCCGAGTGGGGGTTTGTGTCAAATGCCTTTGCAAGGTCCAGATAGGCTGTGTGGACTACCTTCCCTTCATCTATGGGTTTGGTGACTGTTTCAAAGAAGTCAACCAGGTTCAAAAGGCAGGATCTGCCCTTGACAAAGCCGAACTGGGTAGGATCTAGTGTCTGTAGGTCCCCAATGTCTTTGTTTATGAGCTCCATGATGATCCTCTCCATAGCCTTGCAGACTAAGCTAGTCAGGCTTATGGGGTGATAGTTTCCAGGGTCCATAGAGGCTCCACCTTTGTGGAGTGGGACCACTGTTGCTGTACGCCATTCTGTGGGCACATATCCTGTAGTGAGGCTGAGATTGTATAGCTGTTTTATTTGAGGGATTAGTTCCTCTTGTAGTTCATGTAGGACGCAACCTGGGACGCCATCTGGTCCCATGGAAGCAGTGTTTTTTGCTTTGGAGAGGGCAGCCTTCACCTGAGCATCTGAGATGTTTGGGAGGCAGCCCTCTGCCGATAGATACCTGCTCTTTTGTGGGGGTGGAGAAGTTTGCACTGAACCTGTCTGCCAGGATATTGGTGATGTCTGTGGGTTCAGTGTATTTTTTGTCGTTTAGAATCAACTCAGAACAAGTCTGGGAGTTGCATCCCAGGTTTCTAACATAACTGAAAAAAGCCTTATGATTGTCTTTGGTGTCCTGTGCAATTTTTCTCTTGAAGCTGGCCTTGGAGTATTTTATGAGGGATCGTAATTTTTTGCTAGTACTGATCAGAGATGCCTTTCCTATTAGGGATTTTGCTCTATCATGTAGTAGCTTCCTCCTTCTGTTGTACAGTTTATTTATGGCAGGAGTCCACCAGACTGGACGCCTGCCTTTGGATGATTGGGTCTTGGTTTTGTTTGGGATAGCATGATCCATGCATTCCTGGAGATGTCCGTAGAATGCATTTATATAGGATTCTGCAGTTTGGGCTGTAGTTTCCACTGGCCCTGGGGTCTTGAAGGATTCCACTTCGGTTTTGAGAAGTGAGAAGTTCACTTTTGAGAAGTTTTTCACTGTGGTTTTCTGGGCTGGGGGTGGGGTCGGGATGTGGACATCCAGTGAAATTAATTTATGGTCTGATCTTACCAATGAGGGATATACTTCTGGTGTGGAGCATAGAGTCCCCATGTTGGTAATGATCAGGTCTAGTATGTTGTCCCCTCTTGTGGGAGTGGTGACTAGTTGTTCCATAGCATTTGAGTTTATAATTTCCAGGAATCTCTGGGCTGAGGTGCTGGGGCTTGAGTAGTGCTTCCAGTCAATGTTTGGGTAGTTGAAGTCACCCAATATAATGGTGTTCGGAGAGATCTTCATGTTCTCCAATGTTTTCAGGAAAGCCGAATGGGATTCCTGACTTTGAGAGGGTGGTCTGTAGGATGCTATAAACTGAAAAGCAGTCTTACCCACTGTTAGTTGCACATGGATGGTCTCCGATACTTCGTGCAATGCCACTAACCTGGAGGTGTGGATATCCTTGATAAATATGGAAACTCCCCCTCCTTTTGTGGTTCGGTCCGCGTTTTGGGGCCGAAAAGCATGATATGAGGTATAGCCTGGTAGTGCTGGGATGCTCTCTGGAGTCTTGAACCAGGTTTCTGTCACTGCACAGATATCGATGTTCTCCATACTGAGGAGAGCTTCGAGTGCGTGCATCTTGAGGTTAAGACTTTTGGCGTTTAGCAGCATTACCCTTAGTTTCTTGTTCCTTGTGCTGTCTATGGGGGTGGGTTTGACTTTTGAGCCTTGCCTAAAAAAGGCACTATGGGGTTGGCAAGAGCCTTTGCCAATATCCGAAAGCCCAGTGGTGACAGGTGCAAGCCGTCCCTAGCGAAGCAACGTGGCTTGTCGAGCATGTCATCCCAGGCTGACAGACACTGGATCCCCTTTGAATGACACCAAAATTTTAGCCAATTGTTAAAATCGATCATTTTGTCTTTGTACTGTGGCATCATTCTAGGTGAGGGTAAGATGCTGCTCAAGGTCAGGGTCATACCAGCCTGGGCAACATGATCAGAGAGCTCCTCTATGTCTCTTTTCATGTATTCCAGGGAGGTACGTCTCATGTCATTCACACCAGCATGTACAATGACTGAGTCATATTTGTATTTGCTTTGGAGTGACCTGAGTGCTTGCGTTATGTGTCGGATCCTAGCACCTGACAGGCAGCTCACTGTGACCTTCTCTTTATTCAGCCTGGTGAGCAGGACGTCAGTGTGTCTGACAACAGAGTCACCTATAACAAGAGTATCAGGTGTGTTATTCAGCCTTAAGGGCTGTGGCTGCTTGGCACACTGACTTTGTGGGTTATGTGTTGTGTGTGTTTTGTTTTGAGGTAGCGTTTGCTTGGATGTCTGCTTTGGAGGTCTCTGTTGCTTAGGTAGATTTTTATTTAGAGCCTCCGAGTATGTTTTTGTGTATTTATGTGTTTGGTTCGCTGATGTGGTGGGACTATGTGATACTGGAATTGTGTTGTGTGAGGTTACCTTTTCCTCCTGACTGGTTTCACCAGTTTTGAGATGAGAGAGCTCCGCCTCCAGTTTGGCTAAATAGTTGCATCTCTCACATATATTTGAACCTTGAATACATGTGACATCAAGGCCAGGCAATCATAGTTAGCAACCCCAGTATTACCCAGAGCACATTCTCAACCCATGTCTCATACACACACACATGCCTAGGCAACAGCCAATATGTGGGTAGTACACTGTATAACGGCCACTGATAGTTACTATGGAGTGATAGCAGTGGGCTACAGAGGGAATGTCAACCTGTCCATCTGTCCAATATGCATGTACATGCACACAGTGCACCTCCTCCATATTCTCCAATGGACACCTGCACCACCTGTGGTACCATCACATGTGACCCACAAAGGACATACCATGCCTGACAACATGCCCTGTATGTACAAATGCCACTGACACCAGGGAATGCTGTTAGCATGCTATCAATATAGGTGCAGCGTAAACCTGCTGCCCATTACTGGTTCCTGCCACAGGTGGGCAAGAATGGCACATCTGATGATAATCTGTGTTCACAACATGAGCCAGACACGCCAGGTACAGATCCACATGTCACTGTACATGCATGTGGGAGTTGTGCACATTCCAGACACCATCCATGTCATAGACTAAGGAACACATACATGGCAAGTGATGCACAGCATTGGCCACACACAACAGTCTCCCAGATGACTGGATGGGGGATACAATACCCACCTGTGTGGGCAAATGCAGAAACTACATCCCTGAGCCACAATGCAGACCATTGTCATGTGGCCTGATGCCAAGGTATACCCATCGCCTACCCTTGTATAGCCTGCTGGCACAGTCGACCACCACACACTTGTGCAGACATGCACCCATGTATGCCAGTACTGGTACCCTGTGTGTTTGTGTGTGTGTTGTATGGTGCGTATGTTCACATCCACACTCACTACAACCCCCATGGACATACCGACACATGCTATCTGATGTCACACACATCCTCATACCCTTTGCCCATACAACTTCTGTATGACACGTGTGGTGCATGTGATACCTGCACAGTGATGTGTTGTGGCAATCCCACTACTGATGTGTTGTACTCCTGGACCTGCCAAGTGTGTCACTGTGTGTGTGTCCCTGTGAGAGTTCGGCCGTGTTGACGCTGGCACCTGTTCATGCAGACAGGGACGTGTACGTCACCTACCGTATCCCTGTTGCAGATGTCACTCACCATCACATATATGTTCTGAGTGCTCCACAACAGGTAACCCATGTAGCACATCTAGTAACTGCATTGAACTGTGATAGCACTACATAGTCATCAGGGGTTTGATACCCTGTGCTGGTAGGTGTGTGACACAAACATGCTTCGGTTTTACACTCCTACCCCACCCTGACATGTCTTTGCCTCTGTCTGCCTGTATCACTCCCTCTCTGGTGGATGTGGAGACCTACACCTGCTTTGCTTAGGCAGCAGCATGTGTATTTTAAGTGATGCTCATGATCAGCTGATGGCCTCTGCATGAATTGCAGCCCTCCCCTAGCTGATTGCATGGGGAACAACTGTGGTAACATTCCCATAGCCAGTTGCATGGAAACACACTCCAATATCTAGGAACATCATGGTGGTGTTGGCCCTTTTCATTCACTGTGAGCAGGAACTAGATCTGTTGTCGGCAAACAGCATCTCAGATGGATTGGGGATTTACCTCTAACAACATACACTGTGGAAACAGGGCAACAAACAGGAGGGGGATGTGCCTGACCTGACTACAGACTGTAAGTGCTGCTATACTGCATTTGGAGTAATGTTGGTTTAACAGTGTGTGTATGTGGATATGGCTGTCGTACATATCTCAATACCTGCCTTGTCGGTTCCATGTTTATGAGGAATCCCCATCTGCAGGGTCATCTGCAGACTGGGCAGTGTTGTGCCTTTGATTTCATGTGTACCCACAGAGCATCTATCTGTGGACTGCAGAAGGTAGTGTGAGGACTGCAGTCTGTAGATGGTGAAAGCCGTGACAGTTACTGACTTCATATCCCTCATAGGACATATGTTGCAACAAACCCCATTACAACAGTAAATGTATGAGGTTATCAGTGCAACATGTCAATATTGCCCCTGTGTATGTGCTTCCAGCCACACCTCTGTCAATCTTTGTACATACGTCGTGCATGAAGTGGTGCATACGTGCTGTACACCATAATTAGTGTCATCATATCTGATAAGAAGCCAGTGAGATATCAGACTGCTACACATGTTATGTACAGTAGGGATTATATTTCATGACATAACCTGGACATTCTGTGGATGTTTGTACAGTACTGAGGTCTGTGTAATTATGGTGAATGTTGGCAGTGTGTGTATTGTTAATATGTACTTTAGCCTGTGTACAGACTGTGGTAGATGTCATTGTTCTAGTTCCCCTCCTATCTGATGTTACATGCTGACCCACTGTATGGTACCATATTGGCGTACATGTTTATAAGGCCATACACACATATGTCCCATACCACAGACAGCCATCAGACCAAACTGTGTAGCAGCCCAGTATATGTCAGGTCAGTCTGTGAGTGGCACATATGAGGATGGTGTAGAACAGATAGTCCATATACTGTAATATTATGCTAGCTTACCATATGTGGCTGTGTTCACATTGATTGTGGTTAAGCACTTTCACACAGGTGTATCTTACCCTGTGCTGTGACATGCCTGTTGAGCCTGCTATATATGCAGGTACATGTGCATTCCCCCATAGGAGATGTAGACCAGTGTTGAGCCAGTCTGCCTGTAGCCTGCACAGTGCATTGTTACATGCCTAGCAGCTTAGTGTACTTACCCAGTGAGATGTCATGCACAGATACTTGCCAGATGTACTGCTTACAGGCCCCCCTTAAAAGTCATGTATGTCAGACAGAGCAGTGGGATGCTGTACAGATGTATGTCAGTATCTAGTGGGTAGTATGTGGCCAGGGCACCCCTGTACCAGAGGTCATTATGTGTCAGGCCAGACAGGGACAGGGGTGTGTAAATGCATAACCTATAGTGGCAAATGTATACCGGTCATTATGTGTTATACCCATCCACATGGCTGTCTACATCCATATTGTCAGGCATGGCACACATGTTTTGCACTAAGGGCTTATGTGTATACCTCTGAACTGTACAGAGTGTGTCAAAATCTCCACGTATATTGGCCAATATCTCTGCTGCAGTCCCAGGGGCATTATGTGCTAGTAGCAGTACCTTACAATGATGTCCTTAGGATGTCTGTCAGTAGCCAATGGCAAACATGTTATAAACAGATGTGACCTCCCACACACACCATGTCTGTGAAGTCAATCCCAATGACAGTAGCAATAGTCTACTAATATACCTGCTATGCATACCTGACATCCCCTTACACTGCGACTTTGGGACTATAGGGGCTGGGGTAGGGCTACACTCCATGTCCAGGACATATGGTGGAAATATATGTACATATACTTATCCAGATAGCTATATATATATATATATATATATATATATATATATATATATATATATATATATATATATATATATCATGGCAACCACCCACTATAAATTCCTACATCATGTGGGTGTGGTCCCTTTACATTTCCTGTGTGATGGACATCCTTCCTGTGTGTGTGGGCATCAATGTTACAGACAGCAGGTAGCAATACCTCTTACAGGAGAACCGGCACACTCAGGGCAGCCACATATCTGTAGGAGGATCAGGAATTACAGACAGACTGCGAGTAGAGTTGTGTTATGCTTCGTATAGTACTGGTGCTACAGGGTGTGTGTGTACTTACTAGTTTACCTTGGAATGCAGTCTGTCTGTATAGCTCACAACTGTGGGCCTATCCTCCTGCTGGCCAGAGGTATGCCTATCATGTTTTGTCTGTCCACCACACAGGTCCTGTGTCAGATATTACACTGGCAGTGTGTGTGTTGAGCACTTTCAGTACATGGCTACATCCATTTCTGTTTCTAACCTCAATTCCCTGACTAAGGGTATGTTGCAGACTTTCCTGTAACACCAGCAACTTGCTTAATGTATGGCAACAGTTGTCCACATATGTGCCTGTGTTCCAGCCTCTGTCCGCCACCTAAATATCAAGCTTTGCACATATGTCATGCTGTTGGTGGTTGTTCTGTAGTGGGCTGTGAATATATCACACTGCCATTGCTGCCATCATTTCACTGCTGTTGTATCCCCCAGACATACGGTGGAGCTGGGGCCATATATGTGTGGGCATCACCTACACAATACATGTGAGTCCTTAGGCACTCCAGAGGCCAGTGTATGTAACAGTGGTGTATGGCCCTGTATTATTGAGTCTAGGGGGGAGCATCATAAATGACCTAGGCTTTTACAAAATGTAGGGGTATCAGGGATGAGCTGCCTTAAGGTATCTGGATGTACAGTCCCATATACTTCATCTATATTTACATTACTTACATGAATTTGGTTAATGCAAGCCTACTGCCCCCTGCCATGCAGACTGTTCTGTTTGTCGGTGTGCTCATGGTGGTGTCAGTTATGCCTTGTTATGTAACTGTTACAACCCATGTGGTCACATGATGTCTTTACCACCTACTGAGTTTGTACAGAGTGTAGATAGAGGCTGCTGAACTATACACCTGCATTACATACTGTTGATTGTTTGGTATCCTGTGGCCCAGTTTGTCTTCATCATTGTACAATTTGAAAGGCTTGGCCTAGACAGCAACAGTTGTGAACCTTTCCAGACTACTGTATTAGTGTAACTGTTTCACAGTTGCATTACTCTGTTTATGTGGTTGTCAGTGTCTGAATAGCTATATGACACAACATATAGAACTGTAATAGTACACGATTAAAGGTTTTCCATTTCTGCAAACCTGTGTGTGGTGTTTTTCCTATGACTTCTCTGTGAGTATATGTTGCAGGCAACGATTGTCATTTATATGGGTGGCTCATACAGTGTCCAGTCATTCTGTAGACATAGTGGATGTTCCATATTGTGTGCACCTTCAACATATGTATCTTACTGTACATATATCTGGGTGTGTATGTGTAGTCACATGTATATATCTATATGTATATATATATATATATATATATATATATATATATATATATATATATATATATATATATATATATATATATATATATATATATATATATATATATATATCAGTATCAGCATATCTGTGTCTGTGTATCTGTATCCTGGGGATATTGATGGTTTCCACATATTACATTTCCTATGGGAGGCAGACTGTACTGCATGATATGTTACCAATACCAGTCTGACATCATATAGATGGGCTGTAGTACTAGTAACATCTTGTGCCCATGTTGTGTCAGGTTATGGTTATGGGATCTGCAACACTTGGTAGTGTATTGCAGAGTGGATGGACGTGTTTGGCTGTGGGGGATGCCTATTCGTACAAGATGTATAGTGTGTGGGGCTTCTCAACCCCATTAACGGTGCATGTGGACATATGTGTGTTTGTTAATCTGCCATTGCTATCTACAGATGTATGGCCATATATACCAATATAGATATATATATATATATATCTGCTAACATATATATAACTATGTCCGTATATGCCTACATAGGTATATATCTGCGTATACATATGTAACTTGCTGTGTATATGTAGACATATAGATGTAGACACATATATGTGTCGATGTAGGCATTTGCATGTCTATATTTTCATATATATTGATATATATGTATATAGCTGAAATATATATATCTACATATATAGATATGTTGTATCTGTTTAGATATTAATATATTTACACAGATATACATCTAGATGTTGGTATACGTTCTCTGTACTGTTGCATGACTGGACTGGATGATATGTTTCTGAAAACATCAGATTTATTTGTATTTGGCATGGCTTTGTGGTAAATCACTTTGTCTGTGGTGTGCAGGGTCCTGGGTTTGAGCCTTGCAGGAGCTGTTTATGTTGTTGCTGGGCAGAACACAGAGTGATTAAGGCACTTTAAAGTAGTTGTAAGTAGGTTTGCACGGAGCTAAGCACTGCTAACTTCCAGTTACAGTGTCTTACACTCAGTTATCTTATAAATTGCTTGACCTGTGTAGGCAGTGCTTACCCCTCCGCAAACAGGCTTAAACGCGCTTACTGCTGCTTTAAAGTGCTTACTGCCACTTACCCCATTCTAATTTCTTTAAAAGAAAAGAAAAAAAGGGTTGATAGGAAAGTGGTGAAACATGGGCACAAAGAGGGAAAGACAGTAGAGAAAGTAGCTAGGGATGTGCAGGATGGATGTAGGGAAGGTCCATAGCTGTCAATTTCTTATACAGCAACAGCTGTGCATATATACTGAATTTGGAGGTAGATTTGGGCACTCAAACCCTGGGAGAGGGGTTAGGACAACATAAATTCATTGTGATGCCAATTAGACCAGATTACATGTGTTCAGTGGACTTGTGTGCAAAATGGACATCTATGTATGGGGCGAGATTTTTTTGTGGAAGCAGATTGACCTTTTTTTTTCAGGTGAGAGTGGGATGATGGGGAGGGATAGTAGGTATATTTAGGGAGGTAGGTTGGGTAGGTTAACAGACAAGACAAACATGACTCATACAGGGGCGGTATATGACACATGTGGGGTGTAAACATCTTGAACGGGGAGGGGTGTTTTGAAGCCGCAAGCCTATGAGCCCCCAAATGGAAACAGTGGGACTGAGGTCCCCACCCATGGGCAGTCACCACTGCACCTTCACGGCCCCAAAGTTGGCCGTGCTGGGGGCTGGGTAGGTGGGGCAAGCTCACCCTCTAATTGTGCAACTCAGCCCTCAAGCTGGTGTAGCTGGTCTTGAAATGCCCTATCGATCTCCCTATGCACCACGGTCCAGACCTGATGATGAGTTACTGGTTCCTATCTGCCCCTGCTCCCAGTGGGGCCAAGCCCCAACCCCTGTGGTGGTTCCACCCAAAGGTGATGCAGGGCCTATGGAGGAGGAGGTCCCAGATGTGCTGGTGCCGGGTGCCATGGCCAGCTGAGGTGGGACAGGTGGGTCCACTGGGACCGGCCTTCCCATATGAGTTATGGTGTTGCAGTTTACAGACAGATATGGGTTAGTAATAGTCAACAGCATTCAGGATTAGTTATAACAGCATGCATAGGTATACCCATTAACCCCAGACACCAAATTTAAGCCAGTTGCATAGTGAGCAGAACACATGCATATATGCAACAGCAGTGGCCATTACAACAGCATGCAGGTTTTATTCAGACCACCAATATGGGTGGATTTTAACATGGCACATGCATGGAACCAAATGTGGATATATATGAACCAATAGGACATATGTCCCAACATAAGTTTGGAGAGCAAGCATACCCACTGATGTGCATAATTGGGTTATTGTTGCACATATGATGGGGGCAAGAGAGAGAGACTTCAATTAACTGATATATCCCTGTAATTTCCACAACTTTCTTAGTCAGTGCAGTGATCTGTCCCTTACATGTATTATTGCACTACCCATTGGCCTTATTTTGTACAATGGTATGTTTGTAGGTTAGTATATATGTGGGCTGTGTTTAACATATAGGCTACACCTTTTACCTGTTATAGATACTGAGAAGATCTTTGTTAACACTACCTGACAATTTCTACACATACTCCCAGATTCCAGGTTGATGTTATACACATACTCCTCAATCCATTATTGCACACACTCTGGTTGAGGCTTGACGGGATGCAGGTGTTAATGTGACATATTATGAGAATTGCTCTCATACACCTTGGGTGTGATGCTACAATGACAGGTTTGTTTTCATATACATTCTCTGACTATGTACAGGTTTGACTATCGGTTATATGTCATCACAGGGTGCCTACATTTCTTGGATCATCACACTGATTTCTCAGGGGAACAGGGTACCAGGCAGCAGATTTGGGCCGTTTATCTGCACATGCTGGGCAGATCAGAACAGTTGAGGGGCATGAATTTGCATACAGCTTACTATCTGAACATTCTGACACAGTCTGTACAGCTGATAGTTATGATTATCCTTACAGCTTACTATCTGGTCATTCTAGCAAACTCTGTACAGTTATTGGGTCGAATTATGCATACAGCTTTCTATCGGAACATTCTCACAAATTCTGTACAGCTGTGGGGTATGATTATGTATACAACTTACTACCACTCCCGGGATTCAATCCCTGTGGTGTGTGGTAAAACTATTACAGTTAACATCACAGTACACTGTGCTATGAGGGAACTGGTGTAAAACTTTCAAATGTTTTCTCTCTAAGTCTCCCTCAGTTGTACAATATGACTTGCCTCTTGTTATACAGAACTTCCTACACATTTTATTTGCGTACCACAGTGTGGGTAACACTTCTTAATACTACAGTACTATTTATAACATACAACATATTAAATCAGAGTATACACAAGCACTCCAGGGGTTATACATTTATTCACAGGATATGACAGTTCATGCAAGATTATTACTAACCTGCCTTGCGATGCAGCCTTTGCAACCTAGCGGCATGGACTTGCTGGTTCACAGCCCACTCATCTGCAGCTGTCAGTGAAATACAGTGACATTTAGCCATACCTAGCCATAGTATACATAAGCTAGGTAATTATTATACACTTAGTGGAATGGATACTTACTCAGTACTAGGGCATCAGCTATCTGCCTGCACTTCTGGATCCACTGTTCAAGTAGATTCCCCCCTACGCTGCTTCAGGTCAGCATGGTGATGCCTGACCTGCTCACCAGTGTGGAGATACCTGTGGCACTAGTGAGGTCACGGGCGAGACTGTCCCAGACCTCTGCTTTATACTGGGAACCCTGATAATGGCCATGCAGGAGTCTCTGCTCATGGTGTTTGACCAGAAGCCACACCATGTATTTCGACTCATTAATGCCCCAGCTCTGTGCTCTGAATCAATGCCTTCACCTACACCAGCCATTCTGCCTACAGTAGGGAGCTGCAACCAGTTATGGGGATTACTGGCACCTGTGGGGTTTAAATACACCCGATTTCCCACACTTTCCTGTGATTGGACAGTTTTGAAAAGGCTAAGCAATGGGCACATCTGCTTACCTAATGTTGGCATTACTTAAAGGGGCATACCACTGGGCAGATTGAATTAGCCGGCCTACACATTGCTTACACTACGTAAGCCAACCTGTGCAATGCTTAGTGTTGCTTAATATGTAATTAGCATTATATTGTCCTTTTGACATTGATTTATAATTTTTTACATGTTATATCTGTGTCTGGTATCTGTGATTTATGTGTACATACACTGTATGGGGTCCTAGAGACTTCAACACTTTCTTACACTAACGCCTCACATCTGGCCTTACTGCAGTATTCCAGTTCACATATTTATGTTATGTAGCAGGCTATACAACATCACACTGTACATAAATTCAGTTCACATGTTTGGTTTGATTTTCCTATGGTGAGGATTTGTTTGCTGAAACTTCACTCATATGTATTGCTATGATGGCTTAGTGGTTAACTACTGTGACTATAGTGTACAGGGTCCTGAGTGTGAGCCTTTCAGAACTGTTTATTTTGTTGCTGGGTAGAACATGGGCCATTGGGTACAGAGTGATTAAGGCACTTTAAAGCAGTTGTAAGCGGGTGTGTGTGGGTTTACACAGAGCTAAGCAATGTTAACCTCCAGTTACAGTTTCTTACACTCAGTTAGCTTCTACTTTGCTTAATTTGTGTAGGCAATGCTTACCCCCACGCAAACACACTTAAACACACTTACTAGTGCTTATATATGCTCACTACTGCTTATTTGTGCTTACACCTGCTTACTAGGGCCTTATTCATTATGACACTGACACTTCACATGTGCAAAACCATCAACATAATTGGATGCGCCTTACCACCTGGCCAAAACATCCCCCCACTAGAAAACCTCCTCAGCTGGTCTACCCACCATCTCCCCCAAGAAACTATAATTTTAGGTGATTTCAATATTGACTGGCAATCCTGTTCTGGCAACCATCCAACCCATAATGTAAACCTTCATGGCTTCACCCAATTAGTCCAGTCGCCAACCAGGATAAATAAAAACTCCAACAAGCACACTACCCTGGATTGGATACTAGTCAGTAAGAGCCCCCAGTCATATATAACAGGCTGCATATCAGATAGCCTCAGTGATCACTCTCCAACATTCCTACTCAAAAAATACCTACACCAAGCTAATCCTGCCATCTACCATCAAATACGTAAAAAACTAAACTTTAACCCACTCACATTCATCTCATCCCTCAAAGAATGTAACTGGCATCCTCTAAAGTACCTCAGTCTTGATGACGCAGTTGAATTTTTTAATACTACCTTCCTGAACATCCTTAATTATCATGCCTCCATAAGACTTTCCAGAACCAAAGCACAACCCTCCCTATGGCTACAGAAAACCACCAAGTCAGAAATGAAAAAACAGGGATAAAGTCTGGGAGCATTGGCGTAAAACCAAATCCCCCTCAACTAGACAGAAATTCCTAGAACTACGCAATCAATTCAAAAAGCTAATACAACAGGACAAATTCCAATACTACCAGTCTGCCCTAGACTCCTCCCAACACAGCACCAAACAATTCTGGACCTTGTGTGCACTTAGATTGCAATCTCGGAGTTGATATATTTAAATAGCAGGGGGTGTGGGGGACATGGGGAGTGCAGGAGGGCTTGCCCCCCTGCTTATACTTGGAGAAGAGAAAAATGGTTTGTGTTTTATTTGTTTCTGTATGCACGTGTGCTGGAATATAGTAAGTGTTGGTATTCTGTGTGTTTTCAGGATTTTGAGTTTTCAGGATTTTGAACTTTCAGTATTTTAATCTCTTGATTTTACTCTTTAGAATTTTGGGCTTTCAGGATTCTGTAGCACTCTCTCTCTCTCTCTCTTTCTCTCTACAGATATATATATATATATATATATATATATATATATATATATATATATATATATATACACAGTCATTTCACTTCATTTCTAGACTTTACACATCAAAATGATCCATTTCCATAATTCGATATTGAACCCCCTCTCCTTTTTCCATAACCATAATCTGAATTTCTTCAGTATTAGTGACAATACCCAATTGGCATTAAAAATAATTTCATTAATTCTTTTATTCCATATCACCCAAATTACATAAAAGATTTTCTTATCTAAATCCATCTCCAAATTCTAGTCTAAATTTTCATATAATCCATATTCAATCATGTCCATTGTTATACCTTCATAATTTTTGATATTGTCAAAAAAAACTCTATACATAATTTATCTGACAATTTTTTAAACTCTCTCACATTTAAAAGAAAACATGTTCTGTTGTTTCTTCTTCTCCACAGTAGGCATTGTGATGCCCCACCACTGGCTCAGTAATCAAGAATCTTCAATCCTCACCACTAGCACCAGTGGGGGACATACATTGGGAGGATGACAGGTACACACACAATATTTTCCAGATGCAGCTTTCTGCATCAAGTGCAATTTCTCTTAAGAGCACACAGAGACCACAGTTAGTCTGGGGCTGGTTTCCCCCTCTTTCTCCAGATCCCCAATAAGACTCCCCACTGGCACAGCTATAAAGTGGAGATCTCAGCTAAGTGGCCAAGCAAAGACCTCTAGCACTCTATCTATCCAACCAGTACTTCATGTCCCTGCCCAAGTAGCTGACACACACACTCACACACACACACACACACACACACACACACACACACACACACACACACACACACACACACACACACACACACACACACACACACACACACACACACACACACACACACACACACACATACACACACACCTGGGAAAGGCGGGCACAGGTTTACTAGCTATGCTCTCTTCTACCCAGACTATAAGGTAGTTTCCACTGCCACCAGTCACTCCATATCAGCTACTTTAAGGCCCTTAACAAAGGTGTCCAATCTTACCGTGTAATGTTACTGTTAATACAAATGGTAGTTTGACGAAGAACAAGGCTATTAGGAGTGGCCCACACAGTGTCACCAAACATGCAAGTACTCCCGGAACTTAAATATTTCTAGCCAGATCAGCCACAATGAAAGGTTTAAATATATTTAATAGTAAATAATAAAAGAACAAGACAATGGTATATATTTACAGTTAACAACATTGCAGGACAGTCTCAATTAAATAAAGAAAAACATCTAAGCTAAGCCTTGTTATACTCCTGACTGTAGCTAAGAGAATTACTGCACCCTAATAACTTACTTCAGAGCAAGCAAGGCAGATGTGGTGAGTGGATCTTGATGTTGTCAGGTCAAGACAAAATACAGAATACAGTCTCTCACTAAGAGACTTTCCAAATAAATTAATATCTCAAATATTACTGTTGGGCTAGCTTGCAGAATGACATCATTTCTTGTCATCTGACTCTATCCCAGGTGAAACCCCCCCTCAACGATGCAGCTGGTAGCATTTAGCATCTACCTGTGAAAATACATAGAGAAGGGCTTTTCCTAGATCTAAGGCAGATCACAGAAGTCATAAAACAATAAAACACTTCCAAGACAATACAAAAACCATCTAGTTCTAGACATTGTGTCTGTTACTAGACTGAAACTGAAATATATCCTTTTATTATGTGGCCATAAGGTAATTTAATTTCTGCTATTTTTTCTGAAGTTAACCTCTTGTGTTCCAGTTTCCATTTTTAAAATATATACATTTAAACAGTTATAATAGTGCAGTTACATTTCTGTTTTAATCCAGTAGGGCATGCAGTGGTTACATCTTTAAACAGCACTTTGTAAAATACCTCTTCAGCACACATCTGTAAAAAAATCTTATATGACATACAATTCAAGTGAATTTGTAATATAAGCATATCAATCATGTTGATATACACAAATGACATCAAATTAATTACAAAATTCCAGATAGCTGGACTGGCAGTATTTTCTTTCGTAACATCCCTCCCCCACAAAGACTCAAGCTAGTTTTTCAAGTGACCCTTGAGACACACTGCTTGGGAGGGATGAGTCTATATGGGAATACATTACCACACTCCCTGTCTTGAGAGCCTATCTCCACTGGCATTGCTAACCCCAATGCAGTGCTGCACTGTCATATGATATGCATGCAACTGTAGGCTCCACCTTAGTAACTTGGCATTTTGCTGGCTGGCTCAATGCAGCCATGTTAAGGGATTGTGGTCTATAACTACAGTGAATTTCCTTCCATGCAGACAAGGCTGAAGTTTCTTCAGTGCCCACACTATGGCTAGACGTTCCTTTTCTACAGCTGCATAGCATTCCTTCCTGGGTTGGAGTCTACAGCTGATATATACCATTGGGTGCTCTTCTTCCTCTGGGGAAACCTGGCTGAGTACAGCCCCCACCCCATAGTTTGAAGCATCCACCTGCACAACAAATTATTTGCTGTAATCTGGACTGACTAACACAAGGGGTGCTCCCAAAGCTCCTTTAAGCTTCTGGAATGCTTACATACTGGGGTCCACACTACCTTATCTGGACTGTTTTTTCTTGTCAGGTCTGTGAGGGGAGCAGCAATGGTACTATAATTAGGGACAAACTTTCTGTAGTACTCTGCTGTCCCTAAGAATGCCCTCACCTGCTTTTTGTTAACAGGGGGTTCTAGCCTGATCTTACCACTCCCACTCCATGTCCCAGATAAGAGACCTCTGCTATACCCACCTGGCATTTACTGGGCTTAATAGTCCACCCTGTCCTCTGTACTCTGCCCAGCACCTCCCTGACATGCTGAAGGTGCTCTTGACAGGAATGGCTGTAGATGGAAATATCATCCAGGTAAGCAAGGGTGAAATCTATTGCTCCTTCTAGGATATGATCTGCCAGCCTCTGGAAAGTCATCAGGGCATTTTTCATTCCAAAGGGCATATTTGTGAACTCAAACAAGCCAAAAGGAGTCACAAAGGCTGACTTCTCTCTAGCATTGGGAGTCAAGGCCAGCTGTCAATAATCCTTCGTAAGTTCAATAGCGGTAAGATACTTAACCCCACAAGCTGCTCTAAGGCTTCATCTGTCCTAAGTATGAGGTAAGCATCTGACTCTGTATGACTATTTAATTTCCTGTACTCCACACAGAACCTGGTACTGCCATCCTTCTTTGGTACCGGCACCACTGGGGTGGCCCACGGATTGCTGGACTCCTGGTTTACCTCTACTTCCAACATTTCCTGTATCTCCTTCCTCATAGTCTGACTCACTCAGGCACCCTATAAGGGGTCTGCTTATTAGGCGTCTGGGGTCCTCTTTCCACATGGTGCTGCACCAGGTGAGTACACACTGGTTTCCCACTGAATATGCCCCAAATGTCCTGTAACACTGCTCGTATTTCTTGAACCTGGGTAAGCGATAGCTCTTGGGACATTGCTACCCCCTCCTGTGAAGTGTCAGTCCAAGCTTCACTGAGGAGATCAGTCATCAGATTCCCTCAGACTCCTCCTGCCATTCACTGCAGATACTTAGCACCATCACCTCCCTATCATGGTAAGGTGTCATCATGTTCACATAGTACAGTCTGTGCCTCTGCCTACTGCCTAGCAGTTCTACCATGTAGTTAACATCACTGACCTTCCTTACCCCTTTGAAGGGTCCCTCCCAGGCTGTCTGCAGCTTGTTATGTCTGACAGGAATGAGAACCATAACCTGCTGCCCCACATCGTACTCTCTACCTCAAGCATTCCTGTCATACCAGACCTTTTTCTGCTGTTGGGCTTCTGCCAGGTTCTCCTGGACCAAGCCCATGAGTTCCCTAAGCCTTGTCCTTGGGTTTAGGACATAGGTCACAACAGACTCCTTGTGGGATTCACACTTATCCTCACACTCATCATGAATCAAATCTAGAAGTCCCCTCACCCTATGTTCATACAGTATCTCAAAGGGTAAAAAACCTGTGGATTCCTGGGTTACCTCCCTGTAAGCAAATAACAGATGGGGAAAATATTTGTCTCACTCCTTCTTAAACTGGTCTACAAATGCCCGTAGCATGGCCTTTAGTTTAGAGTTTAACTTCTCAACCAGACCATTAGTCTGGGGATGGTATGGGGTGGGGTGTTTAGGTGCTTCACCCCACAGTGCTTCCACAGCCAAGCCAGCAGGTCTGACATAAAATTAACACCTCTGTTAGTCAGTATTTCCTTTAGAAAACCTACCCTGCTGATAATCTCTTAAAAAGCATTTGCCACTTCTTTTGCCTCAATGGAAGATAGGGCCACCACTTCAGGGTATCTGGTAGCATAATCTACTACCACTAGGATATACTTTTTCCCTGTGGAACTTGGAGTACTCACAGGCCCCACAATATCCATAGCTGCCATCTGAAATGGCTCCTCAATCACAGTCAAAGACATCAACAGAACCTTGACCTTGTCTTCTGCCCTGCCTACTTTTTGGCATTGCTCACAGGTCCTGCAGTACCCTGTTACATCTCTGGAAATCCCAGAACAATAAAAGTTCTGCATACTATGTCTATTGGTATGCTTTATGCCCATATGACCTGCAAAGGAAATGCCATAGGCTATGGCTAGAAGTGCTAGATGGTAGGCTCTGGGCACTACTAACTGCTGTATTCTCTCACCCTCCAGCCCTGCCTCAGGTGTCCACTCTCTATACAGTAACCTTTTGTCCCAGTATACAGATTCACCTTCCACTGAAAATCAGGTGCTTCACCAGCTACCTCCCACAGGCCTTGTAATGTAGGGTCAGAGAGCTGAGCCTGTTTCAACTCTCTCTTTGTAACCCTTCCCAGGTCTCATTCCACAGGAAGTCTGGTATTCTCTGACAGTGGTGCCCCACTGTCAGCCTGGTTACTACGACTCATCTCTGCTCTTGCAGCCACTCTGTCCAAGGAACATTAGTACCCACAAGCAGCTGTGCCTCACCTTCAGTCTCACTGCTACGGGGTAGCTCCATCCCTGAAGTAACCACCTCACCAATCCTGGCTGCATGTCTGTGGTCTGCCTGAGTCCCCCCCAGGCTACCTGACCCACATGCTTGTCTCCAAGCCTGACTGCATGTCACTGCATGCACACAAGTTAGTGCATTATCAAAATCATTCCCTAATGGGACATCTGCAGGGATATCCTCAAACACACCTACTTCCTTTCTTCCTTTTCCACCCTCCCAGTCAAGGTGAACCCTAGCCAAAGGTATTTGGAAGGGGATCCCTCCTAAAACTCTGACTGGAGTCGATTGCTGAAGCATGTAGTGCTCCTCTTTAACCATTGCAGGCTTCACAATGGTTAGGTCAGAGGCTGTGTCTATCTTAACAGTGGCCTGTTTCTCATCTACTAATATAGGATATAACCTCTTGTGGTAGTTTGGCACCCTTGTTGTCTCTAGACAACGTACAGCTGGAATTCTCTCATTTCCACTTACTTGCTCTCCCACCTTTTGTTCCCCAACTTGCCTATATGGATATCTATATGCTACTTGGCCCCATTGGTTACATTTAAAACATTTAAGCCTTGGTCCTAGCCATATACCTGAACTAGTGGCTTCCTCTGCTACTGGCAGATTTTGTGAGGCCAGTTAGGCTGCCAACCATGGGCTCCCTTAGACACATATGCAGCATTAGGTATGCCTTTCCTGTGCAGTGATGCCCTCCTTGCTAGGTATAGGCCTTCCTTTTTCCCCAGCTCATCTGTGGTATTACATTCCCTATCTGCTAACCAGATTATCCTGTCCTCAGGTAAAGGGCTAAGGGCTTGTTCCCTCACCAAAACATCTACCAGCCCATCATAAGTGGTGACCTGACACCCAGTCACCCACCTATAAAAATAAATGCTTAGTTCAACAATATATTCACACACACACTTTCATCTGCCTTGCGCCTATGCTCACAAAGCTTTTTTTCTATAAGCTTCAGGTGTTAACTTAAAACACTCTAATAGCCAGTTGTTAACAAAATTATAATTTAAGCAATCAGTATTAGACAATTTAGAAATAGCAGTTATAGCTTTACCATGAAGTGAGGGGGTCAGGACCATACCTAGAGCCCTTGACCAACCTTGTACTATTTACATAGCCTTTCAAACATATGAATGAAACTATCAAAAGTATCACCCTCTGTAAATTGTGGAAGAAATTTACTGACCTTTGTTGCTTCTGGGGTTCAGTTACTCCCTTCCCCATTACCTCCATGTTCCTGGCTAAAAGTCAGCATCTCCTTTTCATGTTGCCTCTGCCTCTCCTTTTCATCAGCTTCCAGACATCTCAGTTTCTCTTTTCTTCAGTCTCCAGACTTCTCAGTCTCTCTGCTGATTCTGTTTCCAAACACTTGGCCTCCAGTTCAGGTCTCTTCAACTCCAGACATTTTTAAGTCCTCTGTGGAAAGGTTGAACTGTCCAGTTAATGAGAGCTGTACATTCCCAAGGCCAGTCTGATTGTCCTCCTGGTTACTAGTTTGTCATGCAGCTGTGAATAAGGCTACAATCATTTCTGCTTTAGTCAGGTTTGGCATGCACCAGTCCTTTGGTCTGGCACATCTCAGCCAACTGGCTCATTGTCAGCTTGCCATACTCCTCTAATGACATCCTTGCCTGCGCTCCCTGACTTAGCTAACAAAAAATAAATAAAACTATTGTGATGTGAAACTCCGAATGTTCACTTTGTGGCTGATTGACATTACAAACACCTTCTTCGATGACCACTGTTTACAGGCTACAGAAATTCAATTTCCACACCACTGAATCCTAAAATGTGGATATCCAACCACTGCCACCCAATAAATGTGATGCCCACCACTGGCCCAGTAATCAAGGAGTCTCAATCCCCACCACTAGCACCAATGGGGGATGTACAATGGGAGGATGACAGGTACACACACAGTACTTCCAGATGCAGCTCTCTGCATCAAGTGCAATTTCTCTTAAGAGCACACAGAGACCACAGTCATTCTGGAGCTGGTTTATCCGTCTTTCTCCAGATCCCCAATAAGACTAACTATAGAGTGGATATCTCAGCTGAATGGCCAAGCCAAGACCTCCAACACTTTCTGTGTCCAACCTGTGCTTCATGTCCCTGCCCAAGTTGCAAACATACTCACTCTTTGAGGTTCAGTTTATACACACACACACACACACACACACACACACACACACACACACACACACACACACACAAACACACCTGGAAAAGGCTGGCACAGGTTTACTAGCTATGCCCTCTTCTACCCAAACTATAAGGTAGTTTCTCCTGCCACCAGTTACTCTTTATCAGCTAGTTTAAGGCCCTTAACAAAGGGTGTTCAGTCTTAATGTGTAATGTTACCATTAATACAAATGGCAGTTTGACCAAGAGCAAGGCTATTAGGAGTGGTTCACACAGTGTCACCAAACAAATATACAAGTACTATCAGATTTTAAATATCTGTTGACAGATCAGCCACAATGAAATGTTTAAATATGAATCATGTTGATATTCACAAATCACATATAATTATTTACAAAATTCCAGATAGCTGAGCTGATAGTATCTCCTTTCCTGACAGGAATATTTTTCATTTTCTTTTTATAAGGCATATCTGCCTTAACGGGTACATTTTTTATGCCCAATCTCCACAAAAAGTCTTGACATTTTTATATTTACACTAGTATTTCTTGCTTTCTTTGATTGATTTAATCTGCTGAGATGTTTTATCATGGATTAATACAATAATGTTATTATACCATACCTTTCTTTCTCTTCCACTTCGTCAATTTTTATTTTCCACATTCTTATTTTTTGTTGATAATTGTCAATTTCTTCATTTAAATATTATTTTTACTTTTATTTCTTATATTTTCTCAGAATTCATTATATTTATACTTCAATATATTTGTCAGTAATTCATCATTCTTTCCATTTAATCAGTTACTTATATAGATTTAATGAAGCAGAATAAACTATTGAATTTATCATACCTAATCCCCCTTATTCCCTGTTCATATATAAAACACCCCTCTTAACAGGATTTAGTGTTGATCCCCATTCAAAGGAAAAAATATTTCCAATATTTTTTTCATATGTTCTAGGACATATATGCTGAATTTGTTAATAACACTGAAATAATAATGTCCACTTTTTAATATGGTAAGCTGTATGTTTTCCATGATATAAAAATATCTTTCATTTCCTTTATTATTAATTCCCTTTCCTTCCTATAGTCTTCTTTATCAAAATGTATCCATAATACAGATATTTCTTTCATAGAAAATTGCATACCCAATAATTTTATTGTATCACCCAATTCTTTATTTTTTTCTGTATCAAGTATCATGCCTCTTTCTTTAAACTTTCAACTAAATGAATAATAACATCTCTCATCCATTCTATAGTTTTAGTTGTTATAATAATAACTGCACAAGACATCATAACTGGAATTTTGACTTCTGTTTGAATATAGGACACCCCTGCTTTATACCATTATTCATATCTATCTTTTTTACTTATCCATCCATTAATTAAAATCTGTACTTTATTATTCTTATAAGCAGTTCTACACACTTGTTTAACTTTATTAATATTGTACATTTTTTTATAAATTTCCACAATATTTCATGCTAAACTGAATCAGATTCCTTATTAATGTCACCTGCCATGACTTTTGTAGTTTCTTTCTTTCTATTTAATTCCACTCACTACAATTAATTATTCTCGACATACTTTTCATTTTGTACCATGTACACTTTTTTCATCAGGTATTGCATCTTATTTTTCAAATCTCTTTATATATATATATATATATATATATATATATATATATATATACATATATATATATATAAAATTATATATATATATATATATATATATATATATATATATATATATATGTATATATACTGCGGTGGTGGTGCTGCAGTAGCGTTGTCGTCTCACAGTTAGATGTTGCCCGTTCGATTCTCAGTTAGAGCATCTTCTGTGTAGCGACATGCGTGAATGGGCCTTCCTTCGTTGAAGGTTGTGTGTTAGGACCGGCAAGCCAGTACGTAAAAATCTACTGCCTGTCATTAGCGGACCGGAGTTCCGCTGTGGCGACCCCTAACTGGGAAAAGCCAAAAAACACAAACAAACAAACATATATATATATATATATATATTATATATATGCATCTAGGACTTTTGATCAAAAGATCAAAAGTCTGAATCCATTATGGCTGGACATACTTATGCGAAAGTGCTTTTCACCGAAGAAGCACTTTTGCATAAGTATACCCATTGTGGAGGTCATACTACTGTGCGGATAAGGGAAAACTCCCTTTTCCCCACTGTAGTGCGATCTCGGAGGGAGAATAGTAAAGTAGGGGGGTGTGGGGGGTGCAGGGGAGCTTGACCCCTTGCAAAAACATTAATTTAGTGAGGGTTTTTTTTGTTTAACACACTTTAATGAAAGCACTCTTTCGATGAAAGTGCTTTCATTAAAGTGTGTTCAGTGGTAATGGATTCGGACTTGATCTTTCGATCAAAAGTCCTAGATTCATATACATATATATATATATATATATATATATATATATATATATATATATATATATATATATATATATATATATATATATATATATATATATATATATATATTATAGTCTGTATTATTTAAAACTATCGGTCTCTGTTTTTTCATATCTTTACTTTCTCCCTTTTTCCATGTGAATTTAATACTCCACTATGCAATTCCTTATATTTTAATCCTTCATTTAACCATTCACTAACTGTACATATTAAATATTTTCTCTGCCCTCTTTCTAGCTTTTTATAATTTCAAGCCCATTACCATATTTGCCTGATACTAATTCTACATATAGCTGTTTAAATACTTTTTCAATTTTATACAATGTAATCTCCTTTCTGAGTTCTCTGTTATTTTGCTGAGAATTTTATTTTTTCACTTCCCATTCATTTCTATTATGTTTCTTTTTTTGCTAAACACCTGTTCTGCACAATTTAACAATTTCCATAATTTGTTGCTGGCTTTCTTTACATTACTTTCATTTCTCTCATTTTGTTACTAGCCTCCTTTACTATCTAATTTAAATAAGGTGAAACTTCTTCTTTTCTCCCTTACAAAAATACTTTTTACTTATACAGTAATTCACTAATGTTCAAATAATTTTTCTTTTACATGTCTTTTTCTTTTCATAATAATTTCTAATACTGTTTTCTAAATTATTCATTGTGTCTTTAAATGATTTGTCATATTCATGTTATTCTTTTTCCTTTCTTTATTTTTTTACTAGTTACATATGTAATATAGCAATGATTCTGGACAGTTTTTCCTTGCCATCTAAAATCTATAATAATTGTTCTTCCCATTTATCCAGTATGATATCTAAGATTTTAGTACTCTTCTACATAAAATTGCTATTCCTGAACACTGTCCATTCCCTATGTTCCATGTTATTTTCCCATCCCATAATATTTGTGTCTGTTGTCTTTCCTTTGTGTCAAAGTCATTGTGTCTTCCAAAATAATAATATCAAAGCCAGATTTATTATAGGATTTTTTAAATTGATATCCTTCTAGTACTGTTTTTCATACTAGTAATATTCACAGAAAGAATTCTTAAATTATTCCTTTCTCTAATTCTTAGTTTAGGAGATAGCATCCTATACTAATTTCTTGTAAGGAAAGTTTCATCCATTTCGTTTCTTTATTTTCTTTATATTAAGACTTTAAATTCTCTTTTTCTATCTTTAACTCTTCTACTAACAGAGTTCTTTCTTCTTCTTACCATTTTCCAACATATATCTTCTTTATCACTGACTTCTGATTCTATTTATAATTCTTCACCTTCATTATTTTTTCAGTATCTCCCACTGTCAAAGATTTCATCTGTTTCTACCTCATCTTCAATTGTTTCTTTCTCTTTCTCTTTACTCAGATTTATAATACTTAGCTCATCTCCTTTTTCTTTAAATCCATTCATAAAGGCTCCTTTTTTATATTTGTAACATTCCATTTAACATTTGTTTTTGCTTCATGCCCTGTTTTGCCACATATATAACATTTCATCGTATCATAGTTATAAATTAAATGTCCTTCTTTCCCACAAAATTAACATGTTTTGGTTTCCCCCTAATATTTTACAACTCCCTTGTTACCATCCTCATTTGTAATACTTGTAATATGTAAAATGTTATCCATTTCTGCTTTCAGAATAGCATTACAGTTTCATGTCCCAGCCCATAATCCCCTGTTGTCATAAACTTTTGAAATGTCTATTATTTCTTTACATATATTTTTAAATAGTCCTTAAAGTCTTTCTTTCCATGCCCATCCTAAATTGTATATGTATTTTCTTTTTAGTCTCTCAAAAGGCTGATTTTATTATATATTCATTCCAAGAATTGTCCTTCTGTCTTTTTTCATACTCGCACAGACATCTCTCCATAGCTTGTATAGTCTCAAAAAAGTCACAACATGTTTCATTGTTAATTAAGATAAATGCTCCTACCACTTGTGTTTTTGTCCCCAAAAGTGAAACTATATTATCTCATCCCTTGTATCTGTTTAATTCCTTTTCCAGTTTACTCTGCATTCTTACACCAAGTCTTCTTTTTGTGCCATCTTCTTTTTTCCTATCCCTCGGCCCCTCTCATGCAGATGCTACTGTCTCTGCAAACATTTTTTTTTCTGCTGCTTCCTTCCAGACTGTCTTCGTCATCTCTTTCTTTTATTTTCTCTATGATATCCTCCCATGAAACCTCATGCTCCAGCTCACTCTGATTTAATTTATCATCCTGCAACCCTCTAGTGGGAGGGTTGCAATTATATATTCCTCCACAACTGTCTCCTCACTTTGTTCAAACAAATTCTTCTGCAACAGCTCTTCAAAATCTTCCATCTCCCCACTACAAATTACATCTCAGCTGGCATTCAGCTGTGCTCCTTCCTGCTGCTGCTGTTCCATCTCACTCACGATCCTCCCTGCCACCTCCACACTAGGAGCAGGATGTGTGCACATACTTGCATTCAAAACAACTACATGAGTGCCGGTTGTACAAGGATGGGAAGTTCCCTGATGCCCTGGTCAAATTTCCCATAGTAATATAAATACCACCTCAGGTCTCCTACCACAGAAATAGGCTACTACCCTAGTGCGACTAACCTGATTAAAAAAAATAATAATAATAAATAAATAAATATCTCACTTCTTTGGACTGGTGTAATGATTGAGTTGGCATACTCCCCACATGAAGAGCTGCAGAGCAGCTTGCCCCACTACTAAAAATGCTTAACATTAATTTTTTTTCATCCTTCTGTGTTTCAGGCATTATTTTTTTGCATTTTGGAGTGTCGGCATTGTGGAAATCAGTGAGTCACAGTAGAACAAGAATGTCAGGTCACTGCATTATCATGTATATGTTGTATAATCTTATTATAGTGCAGTGACTGTGTCTACACAATACTGACAAAAAAGTGTACTGTCATGACTTATTGCAATTTATATAAACACAGAGCAGAAACGCAGGGTCTCCAAAACATTTTGCAGCTATAATTCTGTACTTTAAATGATGACCACTAACAAGTTTCCAAAGAAATTATCCAAAAGTATTTGTGCTGAAAAAGATCAGAGACATTACCATGATAAGTAATTTTTAACATCCAACACAGAGGACTAAATAATTATTTCTGGAACTATTATTTTGGCCTTTACATAATGCTTAACCTGCAGCCTGCGCCAGTTTATGTATCCGTTCTCTTCTCCTTTGTCATTCATCTTAGCTTTCTTAATGTTAATAATTGTGGGTAATTGTTGGTCATTATGGGTAATTCCCTGATCTTAATTATACTCTTAGGCAGCTTAGAGTATGAAACCTTTGGTGCAGTTTACAGTATATGAGATGCTTTTTTGCTGTCTTATTTATAGTGATATTTCTGAATTTTCAGAATGAAGCAGTCTGTATTTTTAATTTGTAGCATGTTTTTCCTTGTTTAAGTGAACTTTAACTCATGCATTTCTTTTTTCCCCTCTTCCAGTGACTATAATATCTTTACTTGAAGTAATTAGGAATAATTCCCTGATTTAGGTTATATATTTGACCTCTTGAGGTACAGAACATTTTACTATCATATACAGCACTTCAATAATGTTAGATTATATTTGCTACATTATATTCAAACATTTATGTGGATTTTGAAAAAGGTAGGTTTCTGTGCTATTTGGTTATTTTATTTGAAGATGACTATTTGTTGCTGTTTATCTGAGAACCTTGCATTTGCATTCTTAGGTTATTACCTATGGATGTAAGTCATAAACCATGTCAGTTTGCAGCAAAGGCAAGTAGGAAACACCCTGACAGTAGAGCTGGCCAATTTCTCCATTTTTTCTCATTTCTTATTCTTTTTTACTCTGAAAGAAGATGCCTGGTCAATACTTACTGAAGTCATGAAGAAGCTGAGTTAGTTCTTGAATCTGATGATTTCTTTAACAATTTTCAGCTACAAATATGCTTGGTCAAACTCACAATGATCAAAGTAGCTGTGCAGTCTGCAAGAAATATCCCCAAACCACACCTTAGAAGACTTCACCCTATAATAGCAATCATGTCAAAAGGTTACTGGTCTCACATTTGAACCTATAACAACATGGGGACCAGAATGAAAATTAGCTATGTGGCATTCCAAGCATTTAACGTCTATGATGAATTGCCTATTTTATTATTCAAAGACCTCAGGTTTGCTTCCCTTAATATATTCAAAACCAGATCTGGGAGCCACCCAAATAGGAGGAAATACCTATCCAACCCTACCCGCACTTGGGAAGGAATAAACAAAAACAAAACATGAGAGCTACAATGTTAATCCTTTATGTGGAGATGGTTGTTACATTCAAATAAAATGTGCAGACGTTCAGCTTATATACTTTGTTTACAATGGTGTGCCAGGTGTGGTGGACTCTCCCTTTATTTGCATATCAGATAATTCTAACCAATCAGGAGTTAACTAGTGTACCACATATAGTGACAAAACCCTTTAAATCTTTGCAAGTGACATACAATTAACATTATAGTTGATGTCTGAAATTATAAGTTTATGAATCTATCCTATTAACTAAAAATCTGTTTGGGACTAGAACATTTGAATAATATCCTTCAGATCCATCCCTAAAAACATACAATCTAGAATAAGAAGTGTAAAGAACCATTATGAAAATATAGTACAAACAAACACTGGATAAACAATACCAGCAAACCATAGGAGTTATTCGCTTAGTCCCTGTCTCTTTTTAATCTGAAAATTGCATTGTGTGAAAGTAGAAGAAATAATCCAAAGCACGTAGGGGATAATCATTCAACTGAAATGACTGATGAAAATAAAAAGAAGAGCGTTCCATTAAAACAGTAGGGGGGTGATGATGTCTACAGGGTTGGGAGGGTGGCCTAATGGTTAAGGTGTTTGCCTTGCAAGCAAAAGGTGCAGGGTTTGAGTCTCACAAGGGATAAATGGCTAGGCTTAAAATGGCTCGCAAGGGCAGTTAGCTTAGTACTAATCTATGAACCTATCTATGAACCTATGAACAAAGGTGAACAAAGAAATAAGTGAAGTGGTCAGTCCTTCGTCAGCTTGCTTGGGTCATTGTAGTGCTCCCATCTGTGGTGTTCCTTTCCATGGTATTGGGCTCATAGTCCTCCTGTCTTCCAGATTTGCTTCACTGGATGCCTTATATAAAAGAAACTTTCTTTCTGATTCATTGGTGTTGGGGTCTTCCTCCTGTTATGCGGACAGACCCTGTATGATAAGGGTTGTGATGATTAAAGTCCTTAGAAACTTGCTGGGAGTTAAAGGGAGAGATCGCTGAGCATGAATGTTGTTTAAAGAATTCCCTGAGGGTGTAGCTTTGACTGGGTGCTCAGATTATTGTCTATAGTTGGTAGCAATTCAAATAACTTTAGTAATAGCTTTTGTCATAATTTTTCCAATACCAAGATTAAATAACTAGAGTTGAGGTCAGGGGCTGTGTTAGCATTGAGTCTAATTTGCTAATTTGCTTTTTTCTTGAGCATTGTATTTTTGTCACCTTCAAGGTGATCAAAATAGAGGGTGTCCAATATAAGAAAATAGAAGCCAAAGTGGCCAAGAAATTCTTGTAGATGTTTAGATAGGAGGTTCCTTGTTATTCCTGATTTTTATCTTTGGCATATGTTATACTATCTTCCTTTTCAGTTTATCGACTGTTTTGCCTGTGTAGAAAGCTTGGCAGCCTCTGCATTGTGCTCTGTATACTACAGCTTTGCTTTCACAGTTCTCTGTTATCTTGCTTGAATATAGCTTGCTGGTGAAGGGACAGGTAAGCAGGTTAGAGCCACTCATGATTGGACACAATCTGCAGTTGGATAGTCACATTTAAAGTACCAGTTGGGCCAGCTGTGGAAAAATATGTGTATTTTCTCAAAAAAAAAATTATACTCCTATCTTGTTTGCGGCTGTAGCGTGGTAATTCTGTTATTATCCCCTTAACTACTTGTTGTTCTATATTATCACCCAGTTGTTCAAGATGGCTCTTCAAATGTCCTGATAATCTGTGGTGCAGGTAACAACTATGACACTTTTCCTATTTTCACTAAGAATGGTCTGTGAAATGTCCCCTAAATTCTCTGTTTAGCCTCCAAATAAGTTCTCTGAGAATGGGATTGTCCCTGTGCTTGAGATCAGGGATGGGTGTTAGAATGTTAAATAACATCCTGTTGGTGTAACCCCTTAGGCAAAAGTCTCTCCGTACTTCCTTAAAGTTTTTGGTGAAGGATAACAGCTGTTTAGAGACTTAGGCAGTCATCATTCCTTGAGATTTACCTAGGTACTGTTTTGAGATGTAGGAGTGTGTGCTGTTGTAGTGCAATAGCATGTTTATTATTTATTTGACATTTGTTGACCAGGAATGTTTGACTGAGCTTGAGCCCTTTTTCAGCAGAGGCCTAGAGAGAAAAGCTCCATAAAGTATTACATACACCATATTAATGTTTACAAACAGTACAGTACAGTACATGAGGTAATATAAACATGCATTATAATGCTTGAATTTCCATTTGTAGCATGAGAATTTAAAAGATGTTATTTACCCAAAAGGCAATAAAACAATATATTAAAGGCATTCATATATCTCCAATACATAAGGAATTCCCCATTTAGAGTGGAAGCAATGGCAATTAACTCAGAGTTTAAGATAAGAGTACAGAAAGTACTGTATATCAAGTCTTAGTTCTTACAGGCAACAGTATGTACATCAGAAATCAGAAGCAGAGGGGAAACTGATAGAGCAGGTGATAGAAATGATTAAGTGTCAAGAGAGAGAAAAACGGGGTTTGGCTATGGGTAAAAGAGGGAAAATTAGAGATTTTTTTAATTTATGAATAAGAGAGGAGAGGAGTACTAGAATCAAGTAAAATCAGAGAAAGGTGAGTAAGCTAAGTGGGAAAAGAAGGAAGGGAGGTAAATATGAGTACTAGAAAAATTTAGTGAAAAAAGTATTAGGACTTAGAGTTCTGTGGCCAGAATTAAGTATGAATCTAGAAGGGGATTTATGCAGTGGGGGTCAGGTGATTAAGTTCATTGTGGTTATGTATAGGAGCAAGTCCAAGAATTAGTAAAGTGGACTTTTAGGGTGATTTTGAATGGGTGGGGCTGTGTGATAGATGTGATTTTTAAAGGTAGCTTATTCCAATGGATAGAGGGAAGATAGTTGCAAAGGGTTTAACCAATTGATTTTTTAGGTTTGTAAATGTCAAGGAGGTTTTGTCTGGAGCTTCTAGGTTTTCTCGTTGGGAGGTAGTATTTTAAGATGTTGGAAATATTAGGGCAGAAGGAGAGTTTGTAGAGGATGGAGTGGATAATATTAAGTTGAGAGAAAAGAAGGAGATTGGGGATCTCAAGCCATCTCAGTCTTTTCAAGGCCAGGCAGTAAGTGATGGGATTTACACTGAGTATTGGCAGCAAATTTAGCTATTTTGTGATATGTGTTTTCCATCTTATTCAGTATTGTTGCCTGTAGGTTAGTGAGGATTTGGGAGCTATAGAAGAGACAAGGTATGAGATAAGCAAGAGAGAGTAACCGTCTTTACTCTGGTGTGAGATATCTTTTGCTATGGTATAGTAAGTCAAGCTTTTAGTTAGTATTTTTTATACAGTAATATATATGAAGGTTTAACTTAAGTTTATCATCTATTATGACCCCTAGTAGTTTGGTGTGGGATTCAACTCTGATGGTGGTGTTGTCTAACGAGGTAATAGTAAAGGTTGAGGTGTTATGATAAGAGTGATTTAGGCAGAAATAGAAGTAGTTTCATTTTATTAGCATTGAGTATTAGTTGATTATTAGTTAGCCAGGTCTCAATATTTGTGAACATTTGCTAGGTTTTGGAAAGCAAGTCTGAGAAACAATCAGAGGAGGTGACGACTGTAGAATCATGTGCATATTGGATGGGAGTTGAGTTGGGGCAGGATTTATAAAGATTGTTAGTAAAAATTTTGAATAGAAGAGGTCCTAAGATGGAGCCTTGGAGCACACCTGTGGTGACTGACAGAAGAGGGAACAGTGTAGAAAGCCATCTAACAGACTGCTGCTTTTGGACAGGTAGCTGCTGAACCAAGAGATAGTGGATAGGGACAAATTACATTCTATTAATTTAGAAATGAGCAAACAATGAGATACAGTTTCAAATGCCTTGGATAAGTCCAGGAATAGGCAAGACACTGATTTGTTATTGTCTCTGGATTGCACAACTAAATTGGTAAAAGCAATGAAAGTAGTAGAAGCTTACTATATAAGTTGCGAAAGATAGAGCCTGTGTCCATCTTCCTGGAAAGGGTGGGACCCAAAGATTTACTGTATTCTGGGCTATGTTTGGAGATAAAGTGAGGAAAGGGAGTGGAATTGTTGATGTATTCTAAAAATTATTCCTGTCTACCCATGCTTCCCTGCCATAAGATAAATATGTCATCTATGAAACAATAGTAGCATCGTATGCAGTCTTGGAAAGATGATTAGTAGACTGTCTCCTTCTCCCATTTCCCTACTGCTATGTTTGCCAAGCTGGGTGCTTAGACTGCCACCATAGCTATAAATGTGTCTTATTTGAAAAATTGGTCATGGTAGCCAAAAACATTATTTTGAAGTAGTTCATGGTTTCATAGGTTCATAGGTTCATAGGAGTTTGCTAGGCTAATTGCTCCAAGGCCTTTACAAGCTTAGCCATGTTATATACCCACGTTTCCTAATTGACCTTGGTCAGTCGAGGCAGGAGCGAGAGGGAACCATAAGGAATTCATCTTTAGGTAATATGAGCCCTCTTGGGAAAGCAGGTTCCCCACAACATCATTTCGACGTCTCGGATGGTAAGAAGAGATGGTATGAGAATGCCAATTTGAGTGAATGGCTTAATAGGCTGTTTTGTTTTAAAGATGATAACGACCGAACCAATTCTGATTCTGTTGAACATGAGAATTCGAACTTGCCATCTAAATTACACATTTTTGATCAAAAGTTACTTAGACTTAGGAAACTACAACTGGAGGTGTCATACTTCAATGAATGCCGGCGAGCGAAAATTGTCCCCAAGGGTCTTCTCTCCTGGCAATACCCAACTGGTTTGGAGGAGGGCTCCAAGTTCCATTATGATTGGATTTCATTATTTGATAGACATGGGAATGAATTGGTGAACTTGATTAGTTCACACTACCAGGAAGTGATTAATTTGTTAACAAATGAATTATCCATCTTAGATGACGAAATCAAAGCTGATGTTTCCTTCTCTAGGTATAGATACGAATATGAAAGGTCATATACTAGTATTGACCAGTATTTGTCTAAAATTACCTCGACTAAAGTAAAAAAACTACAGAGGGACATCAAGACCTACAAGGACGGGGTAGCTTATCCAAAACCCCCTAGGTCTCAAGGGAATTTCTTGGGGGTTAATTCTAAACCCCAGAATCGATTATATGTATCATCTAGAGAAGGTGAATTACCGCTGATACAAGAGTGTGTGACAGGGGTGAATAACAGGAGACTCAGCCAGGAAAAGATTAATGAGGCAGGTGAACATGGTGATGTCACTGTTAATCAAGGCCAGGTGGAGTCTGATATGGTTGGGGCAAATTTTCAGACCCAAGCCTCATCCCCACAACAGGCATCGAGCAGGAAGATGAGGAACAAGTACAAAACCAGGAGGAACTGATGAGGGAAGTTGATGCTCCCAATCCACGGGCTGACAAGCCTTTTGAGGTAATTTAAAATATGGGAAGGGATTTCAAAATCTTTAACTATTCACATTTTGTCTTCCCGCAACCCCTGGTGGATGTTTTAGCTAAGGGATTATCTTTCATACCTTCAAGACGTGCTAATATGGACAAATCTATTTTGGACCTCAAACTATTCATGAGGAAATTGAATTTGTCATTCCTCCTGGGAGGTACAACACAACCCATGAACCCGTTTCATATCCCAAGTACGTATAATCCACCTTTGGCCCCCTGTTTGGGGGTATTCCAACAAATGTGTGATTTGGATATTTGGAACTTACTCAATTCTAAACACCCGGCTCAATTCAATATTTCTAAGAATGTGAGGAACTTATTGGATGCTTTATGTTCCACACCGGTCAGACTGAAGCAACCCGACAAGGGGGGTGGATTGGTGGCCATTGACTTGGACGAATATACTGACAGGTTGTTGGCTATACTCTCCACCGAGACTTATAGGGAAGTATCCAAGAATGAATTGAATTGCAGTATGAGCCGAGTGCGGTCATATTTTGAGGATATGTTTATTAATGGATCGTTGGATATGGATGTATACAATTTCATCTCAGTGCCCTCACCACGTATTCCCGTGTTATTTGGAAACCCCAAAATCCACAAGAGTATTGAGGATCCCCCCATGCATCAGCTGGTGAGTGCCAGAGTTAGTATTACCTATGCAGCGGCCAAAGTAGTGGATACTATCCTTAAAAAGTATGTAGTACGTTTACCACATATTTCTAAAGACTCTTGGTCATTTTTGGAGAAGGTTGGATCAACTATATTCAATGGAAGTTCTTACTTTTTGACCATCAATGTCATTGATTTATATTCTTCAATCCCTCATGAAGTTGCAGTCGAATGGATCCAACTAGAAATGACTTTCCATCAAGCACCAACCAAAGAGATTTCAATGGTAGGTGAATTGTTGGATATCATCCTGACCTGCAACTTTTTTTCATTTAACAACCGATGGTTCCACCAGTTGATTGGTGTTCCGATGGGGTCCCCTTGCGGGGCCAGTGTAGCCAACTTGGTCATGGCCCATTGGGAAAGAGTTTTTTTCCTTCCCAGTGCCTTTGTACAGGATAAAGTTTCCCTGTACACAAGATTTTTGGATGACATTTTCATTCTGTTCCACGGCACACTAGAGGAGGCCCAGGAATTGGTGGTTAGTTTTAACAATTCATCTGTTTTTCTGAAATTTACATCAACCATAGATTTGGAAAGAATATCGTATTTAGATGTGGAGCTTTCTAAGGATAAGGGTCAAGGCCAGTTTCTACCTAAAATCCACCGCAAACTGACCTTCTCCATTTCTTATTTGCATTATGATAGTAACCACCTGATCCACCAGAAAAGAGCCATAGTTAAAGGCCAACTCGTCAGGGCTGCCAGGATGGTATCAGATGATAGCGACTTTCTGGACGAATGTGGGTTTATTTCCAACCTGTTTTTGTGTCGAGGATATCCGGAGGCCTTGATTGTGGAGTTGTGCTCTGAAGTTAGGGCCAAGAGGGCTAACGGTCATTTTCAACCTATTCTAGGCCGTTCCGATCTTAAAGAAACCCCTCAAATACTTTGAATTGGCCATCATGACAGTAAGCCTAAACCTAACTTAATTTTGACTATCAACTTGGATGCTAATGAAATAGTGGTCATAATCAAGAGGAATTAGCATTTGCTATCATCTGATTTGTTTGGAGGGACAGGGTTTAACCAGTTCCCACAGGTGACATTCAGGAGAGGCCCCAATATCAAAGATATTTTGGAAACAAGACATAATTTTGTCACCTCACAATCTGGGATGTATAAATGCAACATGTGTAGGTATTGTAGATTTGTCAAGGCGGGCACAGCTTTTTCGATCAGAAACAGGAAGTTCCTCATTAGAGGGAGGTATAACTGTGCCACTTCCCAAGTGGTATACCTTGCTCAATGTTTGTTATGTCCCAGTTTTTACATTGGTAAGACCGACAGGAAACTACAGGGCAGAATGTATGAGCATTTGTATGCCATTAAGAGAAAGAAAATGGATAACGCCTTGGTCACACATGTTCATGACAACCCAAGCCAAGAGTTTACATTCCTAGTTATTGACCAATTGTTTGCTGGCAATTCGGGCGGGGGGGGGCTGAGTCACTCAGATTGGAGTGTAAATAACTTATGTGGCAGTTGAGGTTGGATGCTTATCATCCCCCTGGCCTCAATAGCTCGTTATCTAGCAGTTGTTTTCTCAAACTAAAAACTTTAGTCAGGTGACGTGTTTTAGTGATGATAGGTGTGTCTCTCTGGCGTAGTTTCTAGATTTTGTTTGGTTGTAATGTAATTTAGTAATTTAACAATGTAAATAATTTTTAATAATGTGTATTTTATAATACAAATTAATATTAATTTTTAATTTTTAATTAATTGGACCCTGTCCGTTGATTTAGATCTTTATATACAGATCTTTATGCATAGATTTCATATATAGAATCTTATTTATTTTTATCAGTTTATTTTCATCCTATATATAGAATTCTTAGATGTAGATTTGCTGACAGTGTCAGTTTTAGTCATGTCGACCTGTTTATGTAACATTGTTTTGATCTATCTTATACATAGTTGAAATATTTTATATTTTTAAATCTTATATTTTGAATATTATATGCATGTACGAAGTAAGCTTGTAATGTACAAGCTTCCGTACATTAGAGCTGTCACCGGTTTTCATGCTGCTTGTCACAATCTACACTCCTTTTCATGTTGTTTGAGCTTAGGAACCTCTCACACATATATACATATATATTTTATTATATTTTTATCGAGTGAATTGCTTTTATTTTTAATTCCTTATTTTTAATTCCTTACACATTTTCAGTATAGTGCATTGGATTACATTCTCATGTTTACGTTAATGATGATTTATGATGATCTGTATATTATTTGTTAGTCAGCTTCTGGTCTCCTAGATCGGCACCTTTAACTGTTTCATTAGAAGGAAGGGGGGCGTGTTTTTAATTGTTTTAATTGTTTTGAATACTTAAAGATTTGTTGCAATGGCGTGAATGTATTCATTTATCTGAAGAAGTTGGTGCAAGGCGCCAACGAAAAGCTTTGGGTTATAGCTTAATAACATTTTATTTTTTAATTTTACCAAATGTGTACGTCTCCTCTTTGTGGAATACTTTAATAGTGGACTGTGTTGACATCCTGGTTACCCGGAGTTGGCGGTGGTTTGCTTTAGTTTGTTTTCTTCATTTTTGAAGGTTTTTTGACCTTGGTTAGATGGTCATTATTTGCAGAGCAAGTCTATGATCAGCACCAACTGTCCCTGTCTATGACTGACATAGGTGCCACCCCAGAGTGAATTTATGGTCTCCTGTCCAATTGTCTAGGTTGCATTTGAATAGGATTATTGAGGAGCTCTGCTTCATATGAAGTGGGAGTTTATTCCAGAGGAATGGCAATCTCTGAGAGACATATCTGTCTCTCCAACATGTTCTGTTAAAGGTACAGGCTAGGCTGAGATCTCTGGAGTGAATGACTCATCCCTTTTGATTTGAGGATGTGCAGCATTTCCATTAGGGCAGGGTCAGAGACTGCTGTGTAGGGCAGCCACAAGTTGTTTCTCAGCAGCCTGTTGGATACAGAGTAGAGTGACAGGGCTTTCTGTTTTTCCATGTAGGTTATGTTTTGGAGGCCCTGCATTTTCTTGGTGAGAAATCTCTGTGGTCTCTTAAGCTGATGCAGGTGTCTGGTGAGGTACATGCAAAGAAGAGCATTGTAGACAATTAGCGGTCTGATGAGGGTCAAGTACAGAGGAGTTATAACATCTTTAATCTTGGATACAATGCCCTTACTTATGAGATGCACAACATAGAAGGTCTTTTTTACCACTGTGGACACATGATGATCAAAGTTTAGATTGCTATCAACTTGTCTTCTCAAATCTCGCACCACTGGGTTTGAGCTCAGGGGGGTGCTGTCAATATTGTAATCTTCAGGAAATTCCTCTTTGCCAAAGGGGATAATAATTCACATTTCTGCATTTTGTTTTAGTCTGTTGCTTTGGTACCAATCATCTGTCTATGTTACCCCCTTTTGTAATATGTTAACATTATTTGGGGACTCAGTGATTACACCCAGTTTGCAATCATCAGCAAACTTGGTAAGCCACAGGCCCACCACAGATCCCTGTGGTATGCCACTGGTAACTGGCATACTGGTAGGAGGTGGAATCCCAAACTTTGACTGTATGCATTCTTTTAGTGAGCTAGTTGACTACCCATCTAGTGATGTATGGGTTAATCACCAGGTGGGAGAGTTTCTTAATGATACCTGAGTGGGAGATTTTATCAAAAGCCTAGGCTAAATCAAGATAAGCAGTATGTACTGTTTTGCCCTCATCCAGGGTCTTGGTGACATTCTCAGAAAAGTCCACCAGGTTCAATAAGCATGATCTACCCTTAACAAAGCCAAACTGGGTCGGGTCAAGAGTTTGATGGTCATATGTCTTTGTTGATAAGGTCTGTGCTTATTATTTCAATGGTCTTGTAGATAATGCTGGTTAGGCTTATGGGTCTATAGTTCCCAGGGTCAGTTGATAGACCCCCCCCCCTTTGTGCAAGGAGGTTTACTGTTGCTGTTCTCCACTCTGCTGAAACAAAGCCAGTGCTCAGGCTGAGTTTAAGGAAAGTGCCAAGTGATTCCACTGGGTCTTGTTTTATACTGTTTATTAAGCAGCCTGGGATGTTATCTGTTCCTATAGAGGATGTATTTTTGGCTTTGGAGAGCATAGATATGACCCACGTTTTGGAGATAGGTAGAGGCTGGTGTCAGGTATACTTTGGGGTATGGCTGGTGGGGACAGGGGGTGAAGTTTTCACCAAATCTGTCAGCTAGCAGGTTGGCAGTTTCCTCAAGTTAAGTACTGTCCATAAGTTCAGCAACCGGGCATTCCCTTTTAGATTTCAGATGTAGCTAAAGAATGCATTATGATTATCCTTAGCTAGGGATGATAGTTTAGCTTTGTAACTAGCTTTAGAGAACTTTATAACATATATGATTTCCTTGTTCAAGCTGTAGAGGGTATTCTTCCTCTGCTGAGTAACTCCCTCTTGTTCTTAGACATCAGTTTCTTCTTTTTGTTATATAACCTATTTATACTTGAGGTCCACCAGGTTGGCCTGTTTTTTCGGGAGGACCTGGCTTTGATCTTGTCAGGTATAGCTGAGTCTATACAGTTGTTTAGGTGGTTATACAGGGCATCTGTGTACTCCTTTGCATAGGAGTCATTGTTGGCTGTGTTAGAAGGGGTGTTGAAAATTTTTACACCATTGCCTAGTGGTTGTAGTTTGCTTTGGAGAAGTTTTTCAGTTTTTTTCTCCTTTGGGGGGTCAGGTCTAAACATTACTTCAGTTGTTGGAGTAATGAGCATAGCAATTCTTTTTCAACTGGGAGTGCTGCCCTGTCCTTGTTATAAGCCTCAACAGCTGCCTGAATGCAGTGTCAATGCGGAAGTACTATGTATTGTGGTTCTACACCAATAGTTACTAGTATGGTGACCCTATCAATGGAAATATGCCTGGTCTTCCTAAGACAGTCTAAGGTATTAAAAATGTATGACTTATTATTTTCAGCTAGGGGGTTGAGCTCTACTTCTGGGAAGATGGACAAGATGGACATTGGTTCCATGATGGGACTAATGCTTGCCACTACTCATCTATAAGGGGGTATACTATTTTTTTTTTAATTTTGGGATGCCAGAGAAGCAGACATTTGAGATGTGAAACACTAAGAAATTCTAGCATGCTGTTGCTAATAAGCTTGTTCCAGTGCAGAGACTTGAGCATGTTATGTACTTCCTCATAGATTGCTAGTACAGTGCTTAAACCAGTCCCATGGTAGAAAGCATTATTGCCCAGTAAGTCTAAAAACCTTTTGGTCGTAAGACTGGAAATCCATGACTAAGACACACTCCCCTTTGCCAACTTTTATGACCCTATGGTTTTATCTCTGCTTAGGGCCAACAAAGCTTCCTTTTCAATTTGGTATATTTTATAGAACATTTTGTTGTCGGGGTTTCCTGAGGATTTCCCTGACATCTGCTTCGCACTTGATTTCAAATGCAAACTTTGGGAATCATGTTGTGGAGGACAAAGATGTCGGTTATCTTTATTTCCTGATTCTGGTACTGTCCCTGCCTGTTGTGGAAAAAACACTTTTAGATTAGGCTTTCTTGTAAAAAGTTTAATGTCTATGAAGGTCTGTGATAGTCTGTACCAAGTTACTATGGTTATTGGGAATAAAGGTGAGCCCACTCCCTACTACCCATTCCTCTGCATTTATAAGGGGTCTAATTGAGTTGGTTCTAGGTGTTTGACTTCCTCTTGTTGCTTTCTGGAATGTGCTCCTATGATGCTGATCACAGATCCCTGAGGTCTGTCTTCCCCTGCCATGTTATGTCCTTCCTGTGATATTCTGGCTGAGATAACTGCTGGATCCTCAGCATGTATTGATCTCTTGAGTGGCTCCCTGTTGGGTTCTTCAGTGTGTTCCTGGGAGTTCTCCTGTCTCTTGGTGTTTCTGGTGGTTGTGGTGAGTTGAGTGATCTCTGCCTGGTCCAGAGCAGTGCTACTGCAATGGGCAGAAGCATAGCTGGCTCAATCAGCAGTCTGGGCCAGTTCCTTGAACCAGTGTCCTACCCTCAAACAATTGCTACAGTTTATAAGCTGCCTGCATGGAGTGCTAGTCACTCATGTTTTACTTTAAAAAAATAAATAAATCTTATAAAATGTAGCAAACCTTGCCTACACAGAGTGCTATGATGCTCACGTTTTACTTAAAAAAAAATCTTATGAATTATAGCAAATTGTTTGCTACAAATGTGTGTATGCCTGTCTGTGTAAGGGTAATTGTGCTTCTGTACAGTACAGTCTATGTTTCTATGTTTTTATATGGAGAAGAACAAATTGTATTTTTGATATTACGGTGAAGCAGAAGGAATTTTATACCATTAGGGAGGCTTATGTAACAGTCTGTGAACCCAAACACCAGGATACAAGCATGCATATGGTTGCTACATCAGCACAAGTTCATGGAAATACATGAAATAAATTCCAGATGCTCCTGAAATCAGGTGACATTTATAGCACTGATAATAAATGACAGGGGCTTCAAAACCCACACTCTTGTCCAGTCACTTGTTAGGCACATGGCGTCAGCAGGTACTTTCCCCTGTGGTAATTATAAGGTTTGTGGATTCTTTAATAATGCTTTTAAGATTATTAATGGTAAAACATTGTATAAACAGGCTCTTGTGTGTTTAATGCAGACACAGTGGTGTATGCCCTGACCTGCTGCTGTAACCAGTTTTATACAGGACAAACTAATATACATTTTTGAGGTAAGGCTGCAGGATCGTGTGTGAGACAATGAGAATAATAAACAGGAACATCCCTAAGCAGACCACTTTAACACATTCTGGACAGGTTAGTACTCTCAGGAGGATGATACTGGAAGGAATAAAGTTCCAGCTGGTAGGTATATGGAAATCAGAGGGAGATTATTATTATTATTGTAAAGCAGTGTATACATTTTAAAGGTTTATTTTTATTGTGCGTCTTAAATACATCAGTGTAGAAATCAATTGGAACTATTTGCTGTGATACCTTTACTGCACAAACCAATTTATTTCTTGATCGTTTATATAATTTGTGATTAGTGTGCAGATTAAGAGAGATATTATTTATACACCGTATCATTTTCAAAATGTTTACTGCGGTAGTGATGCTGCGGTAGCGTTATCGCCTGTTCGATTCTCCGCTAAAGCGTCTTCAATGTGGAGGCATGCGTGAATGGGCGTACCTTCGTTGAAAGTTGTGCGTCAGGCTTGGCAGGTTGGTACGTAAAAATCTACTGCCAATCATTAGCAGACTGGAGTTCCGCTGTGGTGACCCCTAAGCGGGAAAAACCGAAAGATACAACATCATTTTCAAAATGTTTAGTCTTTGAGAAGGCAATGGATGCTAAGATGCTGTGAAGTTAATGAAGAAAAGTATGACTTTTGAAGGCTGTGTCATTTGTTGTTATGCATTTAATAAGGAGTCGTTAAGCATATTTATGATTCTGATGTCTGGTAAAGCACAAACCCACAGCTGTGATTGCTAACTTTAGTTGTAAAGAGGGTTCTATAGCTATCTGAACATCTCTGAATCCTTAAAAGTGAATATTGTTGTACAACTTTAATTTGACACTTTTAGAGCTGACAAAAACTAAAGTTGCTGTGGTGTAGATACAGAAAAGAAAATTAAAACAGCTGTGGTGTAGTGATACACAAAAAAATAAAATAAAACTGTTGTGGTGTAGATCCATATCGTAATATGTTTCCCATTACATGCCTTTTTTTATAAACACAGTTCAGTAGCTCAGTCAACAAAACCTTAAGGAATAAACCACTGAAATGAGAGTCACCCAGACATTTCTACAGATAAAAGGGAGGTGGTATCAGCTGCTTATTCCTCCCTCTCCTGGTCCACAAGACACTAATCACTCTCAGGTACCACATAACCATGACAGACGGGCTTCCTTTAAACCAGCAGGAAAGTGCAGGATGTCAAGCTAACTTGCATTAGTTATTTATGCTGAATGCATAACATTTTGGGTGTACTCCCCCCCCCATACCTTCCCTTACAATAATCAAGTCCCTCTCTTAACCCAACCCATTTATTATGCTGTAGCATTCTATGATAGGGAATGGAGATGAGAACTCACTAAGGAGCCATCTGACAGAATTTAGAAAGATGTTCATATGCTCCTGACACCTCCACATTTACCAGAATGTACAGTGCAATGTCTGCTACACTTGACACAGTGCAAGTGCATGCTTCTGCACAGCTGTAATTCATGCTGTAGGGTACACTTGTTGGTGGGCTTATGCATTTCTGATCCCAAGTTCAGCAATGTAAGGCATTCTTTCTAGTACAGTATTTACAGCAGAACTCCATAAATAACCTCTTGGCCAGGTTATGGGGTCAGCAAGGATGCTTACTTATATCTCTCCCTGGCAACCTCATCCAGCGCCTGGACAGCTAATTAAACCCGAGGCACCTGGAGTGTAGTCTGAGCAAAAAAAAAAAAAAAACAAAACTGCTATACTTTGAAAAGTGTAATAATCATTGAAACATCACATTTTTCACATACTCTAGAATGATGTAAGACTTAGGGCATCCCAACATACACAAGTCCCATTGGTTTGGTTTGCTTTCAGATTATAGATGATTTTGATGGCTAGATTTTAGGTTTGGAGTCAGTATACCTTTGAATGTAAAGTGCATTACTAAAGAAAAAACAGTTTAAATAGAAGAGTGAACTTAAAATATCTCATGTGAAAAGAAAAACAGCAGTAACACTCATTTGTCCATTACACATTTTAAGGTTTCAGATCTGTTGCATTTGTGTTGCAGTAATGCAAGGGTATTATCTGTGTTCTATAAATTATTACTAAATGTCCTTGTAGGGGTGAGTACAGTGCCACTAGCCTTTCATTTTCTGTCCATTCCATTCTTTTCCCTTAGAATGGTTAATTTCCCAGCAGGGCAAATAGAGAAGAGATAAGATGGAGGGAGCTTATTTCAACTCCACATCAATTTCTTTGTTCACATAATTGTGCATATCCCCACCATCTTGGAATATAGACATGTAGTATTATTTATATATCAGGACTACAGAATATGTTAACTGCACAGAATGCCCTGGCAGTGCTCCAAACTCTCAAAGCAGTTCCCACACTGCAAGTTACCATCATTAAGGATCCATCCTGATTTAGTTAAATCTTTTTTCCCCATTGACCAAATTAGGCACCACAAATGCTTTTCTTCACACTTTGCATTAATTTACAATACATCTGCTTAACAGCAAGAGACAATAAGCCAAAGTACTCTGTCATTTAACTACATTTAGCATTCTGCCTCTCTTCCAGCCTTCGTTTCCACTCACACTCTTTCCAACTGTCTTGTGATCTCTTTAATGTTACTGTCCATATTCCCTCCTCTAATCTTTCTATTAGTTTATTCTGTTTGTCTGTTACACTCTCTCTCTCTCTCTCTCTCTCTCTCTCTCTCTCTCTCTCTTTCTCTCTCTCTCCCTTTCTCTGTGAAGAAGTACTTTCTCAGATCCAGGAAACCATTAATGGCTACAGTCTGCATGAGCAAGTCTGAGAAGTAAGACTATTTAGTTAGTAGTGGAACACATATAGTAAATCCACAGGGTGCATTATATTTTCTAGTTGACCTAAAAAGGTAGCTCATACATGAGTGGGATTTGCAGCTGAGACCTATAAGCTTGTGTTAGTTCCTGGCTTTAATTTTTTTCCTCTTGAGTTTCCTGTTGAACTGTAAAAATACTATTTTCAGTTCATGGACTTCAGATCATTAATAAAATCTCTGAAGAATGTGATGGATGGGTCTTACTTAAAGGACACACCTTTAAGCAAATGACATTTTGTACTAGATCTCCATTTATTATTAAAATCTCAGTTAAAATGATCAATGAGTCTTGTCTTGAGTATATCTATATATATATATATATATATATATATATATATATATATACATATATATTTATATCTATATTTATATATATATATATATATATATATTTATATCTATATATATATATATATATATATATATATATATATATATACATATATATATCCCTTTGAGCAAATGATATTCTAAGCAACCTAAATTCTCTTTTAGACTTGCATTGGAGATAATGAATGGAATACCAAATGCATCTAGGTTACAAGAGATACCCATGTCGAACAACATCTAATTCGATAGCATGCAATTATTGCTATCCCTTGCACTAAAAGACTATTTATCCAATATAGTTTGTTTGCACCTTCATTTTTTTCCCTTTGCTGTTTCCCTTTTCTGTTTTTGCACTTGAGGTACATAAATTATTCTTGTACTTTAAGTATATATTAATTGTAATTTTATAGTGATGATATTTGATTTCACAATATTGCTGTTTTTTTATTAATCAACTAACATTTTTGTGTGTTTTTGGCCACTCATCAACGCTCAGTAGATGTTTGCCGTATGAGTAATCTGTGAGCAGAAAGGATGATTCTGACTTAGAAAGTATCCAATACTAAATGCAAGAATGAAAGATTCAAGCATGTAGATAATTTTCTTTTTCAAGAAGATTATTATACCAGTCCTGTACAAGAACACATGTTTCTTGCTTTTTGTCAGAGGTAATTCAGCTGGTTTTATACCTTTGTTAACTGCCGCATCTTCCATACTTGTTTAATTTTTAATTTATTATTATATGTTCATTTTTTTATTTCAACACATTTCTGAATCATTAAATGTAAAATAATCCAATTTTCACTTGTTTCCCTTCTGAAAGTGTTTCCAGAAGAAGTCTATAATCAGTCCATTTATTTATGGCAACTTTTTCTCAAATGACTTTTCAGTCTATGGATGTGCTCAAAATGACATTTGGGTCATGAGATCTACCAGATTTTCCAACTTCTCCCAAACCTACTGACTCAAGATCTCTTTATATTCATCAGCCTGTCCCAAACCTATTATCTCAATATCTCTGAGGTTCCTTAACCTGTCTCAAACCTGCTAGTTCATGATTTCCCATATTTATCAACCTGTCCCTAACTAGCTGGGCCATGGTTCCTTTGATATTCATCAGCCTTTCACCAGCACATTAGCTCAGGAACTGTCTTATATTAATTAACTTATCACAAACTCAGTCAATAGCTTCCACAGAATTATACACTCAAAACTATTTTACCATCACATGCTCGATGCTAATGTCAAGTTGAGCTGTGAGAATCCAGCATGTTGACCACTGGAATGTTGAATACTGACATCAATGACTCCCCAAACTTGCCCCTCTTCTAGACAAGTTGGAGCTTGTTCATAGGTCCAGAGCAGTAGACAGTTTCAGCATTTTGTGTCATTTTCTTGCTTGCTTGTATTCAGCATGCTAATGTTCAAGGAAAGGTCACAGTGATCAGTAGATTTGACCTCCTGAACATTGAGTATTTAATAGTAAAGCCTGAAAACCATTACGTAGTTTGTCCAATGCCACATCCAGTCTGTATAATATCGATTACATTCTATAACATGAACTGTTCCCTTCATTCTTTTGTTTGATGCCCTTTGTTCCATAACACTTTTTGTAATACCTATACTGCCTCTAAAGACCTTTGTAAGGCCTATACTGCCTCTAACAATCTTTGTTACTGCCTCTAAAGACCTTTGTAAGGCCGGTACTACCTCTAAAGTTCCTTTGAGTTTACCTCATGTGTTGTCCATCCTTTTTTCTCCTCACATTTTACATAACTGACCAGCTTTCATAACCTAGCTATCTATTTACATTTCACTCAGATTCACAATATTATTTGTTTTGGAGACAGTAGACTCTAATGCTGGATATTTCAGAAGGCTGTGGGTTCTGTTCCTACACAAACATAATTGGATTCATGCTGCAGTACTGATACTGTAATGCAGCTTAAGGGTGTGTGGGGGTTCCACTCCTGAGATGCCTTCCTTCAAATGAGACATTAAACTGAGGTCCCATCTGTCTGAGATGGTGATACACATGGGTTGCCGAGGTAGATGGATAAGCTTTGTGGCACTTATTGTGAAAAAAGAGTAGGAATTTCTTGTTTTTAATGTTTTAATTACCACAATTTAAAAGATATAGATTTATAAAGGCATCAAAACAAATTCTCAGCAGTCACAAGAAATCAGGAAAAAAAAACTCCAACCAAGAGTAACATTTCATATCATGCTTCTTATCCCATTTCTTTCAAAGCACACCTTTATTTCTTTCACACTTTCCATGTTATACAATTTCTTATTATTCAATATATCTCTATATCTCTTGTTCCAAATTCTCTGTAATACCTTAGTAGTTTATTTAACTCTTCTTGTTTTTTTCTTGCACATGTTCATAATGACCATAACAAATATTCTTATCTAAACTCTCTAAATCTAACAGCACACAACCCTTTATGTCAGGTAAATGTTTATAGTGCCTTGGATAAATTACTTTATATGACGAAAATCCTCATGTGCTGTCCTGATGAATCTTTGCAATGTTTGTTTTACTGCTAGGAGCATGGCTGTTACTGTTCCATGTAACTTTTCGCTATCTATACATACAAGGGCTTTCTCACCATGTCTATAACATTCCTCTGATAAAAAAATGTAAAAACTTCATTACAGTAATTGCCTCCAGGTCCTTTACTTCTGCTTCATTTATAACATGTTTTGTTGATATTATTATTAATATTTTTTTATATTGCTTCTCCAAACGTTTTGAAAGCATGTCTTCTTATTTCAGCAGGTAAATTTTCTTGAAAAAAAAAAAGTATTTTCTTTTGTTCACTACAGTCTTATCCCATTTTAGTGTCTTATCTGCACTAGTCATAATATTTCTATTATGAGAGTATCTTTGCCATTGCTTTAGAGATGCTGTTCCTCAAGATGCCTTCAAATTCATGCTGCTGGATGGCATACTAGCCCAATCTGGATGGGAAATTTTACCAGCTGTGAGAGGGTGTGTCTTCCTATTTGATCCAGGTCATGTATGGCAGAAGATGAAAACAAAGTTATGTATTTCACAGAATAGATCTGTAATCTTCTTCTGGCTTTTCCTGGTTAAGGGTCACCACAGCAGATCACCTGTCTGCTCATGATTGGCAGTGGGGTTTTATGGTGTCAAGGTACCAGCCCGGAGCCCAACCTTCCACAGAAGGCACATACATGCACACACTCATGCCTAGGGACAATTTAGAGTATCTAATCCACCTACAGCATGTGTTTGGGATGTGGGAGGAAACCGGAGCAGCCAGAGGAAACCCACACGACCACAGGGAGGACATGCAGACTCCGCACAGAAGGCACCCCAGCCAAGGATCAAACCAGAGAATCTCTTGCTATGAGGCAGTAACGCTAACTGCTGCACCACCGCAGCCACCCAGATCAGATCTGTAATATGTAGGTCCATATTCAGTGACCAGTATAACAGTATTCCACAGGTATTAGAATCATCTGCCTGAAAGAACTTTACCAGGGCGCTAGGCAATCTCTCTTCTCATTACGCATAACACTCCCCCACGCTCCAGGTCTTCACTAAGAATTTCTAACATGAGAGAAAAAATAAAAATGAGAAGAGAAGGAGCCTAAATTTGACTAAACCCTTCTACTATTAAGGTGAGCACAACATTTTTATATCTGGTTATATTAGCTCTCTGTTTTCTGTTTCAAATAGGACAGTGACCCTAACAATTTCTCTTTTGTGGCCACCATCATAGAAAATGATTTAGATCATAGTAGTTCTGAAGTCAGATCATAATTTTGGTATTACGTCCAGCATATAGTATCTGATGAAGGTATTTAGGGATTGTCACATGTGACTACTGCACAGATAACATCTGCTGTGCCATTGCATATGACAATAGCTCTGCTAGAATAAGCAAGAGCAATAAGCATACTTGCTAAGGATTTGCTACATTTTGTGTAGCAAAACTCCATGAGAGTGGGTAGCAGTTCTGACAGAGTGGCCTTGGGCAACCCCCACCCCACCTAGGACTTAATGTGAAAATGGATGCAAACAGCATTATCCTTTGTGATGGATTTTGTTGCAGACACACAAAACATATGCTGCCTAAGGATGTCCATACAATCTGGTAGGTATTCACTCCATTATATCAGTGTATAAATACTGGTTAGTTGATTTGGATTTGCCTCTGTAGTGATTTTGGGCATAAATATAAGGTTTTCCCAGAGGTAAATATTTTGTTATGGAAGGTAGGGTGGGATATTTGACTATAAGGCCATTTGGCTTAGATATTCAATTTTTTTGTGATAACATCTACTAAAAAGAGTTTTTTTTTCCAAAACAGGTATTTTTGGTTTGTTGAATCTTCTTACTAAAATTCGGCAGCATTCATTTTTAAAATTTGAACTGCTGGCCACTTGGTGGAATAGGGTCATGAATATGAGGCCTGAGATAAAATCTTCCCTTCAATAAGGATTTGCAGACTTTGAGGGAAGCCACAGAAGCAGTGTGAAATCCTCAATGAAATTAGAAAACTGTTTCCATGCCACTTTTAAGGAAAAATAGCTATGTCCGTTACTGAACAATTGTAATAGGTAGATAAGTACCACTGCAATAGAAGTGGCAAATAGCATGGCATTAGTGCCACCACAGGCAGAAAAATGCAGCCCATCATCTTTGTACATTACTCTGGTAGAATGCTTCTTGGAGGACGATAAATAGTTGTCCTTTTCTGTGGAAATTTTGGATTATTGGCTGTAAGAACTGGAAGAGTAAGGTCGTTAGCTTCAAAAATTGTCACTCTGTATGAGTTTACTGTATAGGTGAGACAACCTGGAATAATGTGAGGTGGAGAAGGTCATCAAATCAGCAGAGGAGAAGAAGAAGAAAGAAGTAGGTTTGTCTGGGTCAGTAAGATGAATGAAAATCATCTTAGCTTGGTGCATTCTGAAAGAATCCAGTCATTGGAAGAAATGGGATAAATTTATGGTGGAAACCATTTTGGCAGTTCAATGCCAAGGCATCTTTGATGCCGCAGTTGAAAGGAAACATAATGTAGAAGCATTTGGGACACTTTGCTTGGATGGGGGTTCAAAGAGGTAGCACACTAGTGTCTCCTATATGTGGAAAAATGGGTTTGGCTATCTTTGTACTGAAGGATCACTCATAAGGCAAAACAGTCTTCAGCCAAGTCAGTCTGCTAAATAATTGACTTCCACTAGAATGTGTTCTACTAGCAGGATGTGCCCTCTTCAACAAACTCATGACTTCACAGCCTAGCGGGTAGCAATATGTGCCTCTCTTTTTATTGAAGTACCGAATTACCAACACATTGTCTGACTGAATGGCAGTGATTCCATGAGGCAACTTATCTCAGATCACCCTGAATGTGATATGGCCTACTCTCATTTATAGTCTATTAGTAGGTACTTTTGTTTCATATGGAGGTTTGCTGTGAGTGTGGCTGGCTGTACTACAAGCACTGTTATTAGTCACATTCTGGCATGGAGTAAGACAAAACTGAAGCTACTATACGTCTTAAGTTTCTGACACACATCAGTGCTGATACAAACTGTGATAAGGTGATTTCTGAACTCTGGCTTGGAAAATGAGTATGTTCTACTTGGAAGGAGAAATGCTTGACAAAGCATTGGGTTCAGGATGCACCCAGTAAAAGTAGTGCATTGCATGGGCTGGAGGCTGGATTTTGTGGGTCTGTGTTCAGCTACCAAATTTTAAAAAATGCAAATGGCTAAATACCATATGGTTAACATCGAATGGAACAAATAGCGAACAACAACTTTAGGGAAAAGAAATCCACTGAATGGCCATAGCTGGCCAACAACCAGGAAGTAACATGATGTATAAGGTAAGTGAAGGGAAACCTATTAAATTTGCCCTATTCCCCACTGTACTGTGGTCTCACAGTTGGCATATATAGTTAAGGGGTGTGTATTGGTGGGGGGGCAAAACCCCCCACCTTAGTTGGCTGTGTTCTTGATATTGGTTGACTATGGCCATCCAATGGATTTATTTTCCCAGTAGTTATTGTTCGTAGTTGTTCCGATTGATGTTAACCGTTCAGTATTCAACCATTAACGTTTTTTAGAATTCGGTAGCTGAACATAGACCCGGATTTTGCCAAGTTCCCTCTGATTGGTATTGAGATGAATGTTATGCCAGTTCAAGCTGACTAATGGTTAGGGAGCATGGAAGGTGCCCTGAAGGTTTGGAAGCTCGATCTCTGTTATGTCTTTGACGGGACATAATCCATATAGCTTTGGCTACTGTAGTGTGATCATTCCAACATCTACTGCTCTGTTAAGTTTATGTACACAACTGTACTTTGTTCCTGTTGTTGAGTTTTAATAAATGAGGACAAGAAGTCTTAAGACAACTTGTCTGTTTGGTTCACCAAAAGCATAATAGTATCAAGTGGAATGGAAATCAAAGCAGAAGTAGATAAAAATCCGACAGCAGCTGAATGTGCCAAAAAAACAAAAGAAAGAAAACACGTCCAGAAGTGCAAAGTTTGAAGAAAGGACTATAAATATACCTAGACTAGAGAGTTCAACTTATCTGACAAAATATGTGAAGTAAATAAATGACGGTTTGTGAAAGAAGAAGCTTTTGTTAACAAAATATTTCAAATATATAATTTAAGAACAAAATAATGTTTGTTAACAGCCATAGATGACAGAAGATCAGAATAAAGATCAGTTTAAAATCAGTGGTGCAGAACATGTGTTACTACAAAAACAATGTGATGAATGAATGATTTGTCCTGTGCCGAGAACCCTGTAATAGTTCACATTGCTACTGCAGCAGGCCAAGAGCAACAAAATCATGCTTTCATATAAAGTCAAGAGCAACAAAATCATGCTTTCATATAAAGTCAAGAGCAACAAAAGTGTGCTTTCATATAAAGTCAAGAGCAACAAAATCATGCTTTCATATAAAGTCAAGAGCAACAAAATCATGCTTTCATATAAAGTCAAGAGCAACAAAATCATGCTTTCATATAAAGCCAAGAGCAAATAATTCATGCTTTCATATAAAGTCAAGAGCAACCTGTTACCCCTGGGCTTTCCAATACTGGCTAAGGCTCTTGCCACCCCCATAGTGCCTTTTTTAGGCAAGGCTCAAAAGACAAACCCACCTCCATAGACAACACAAAGAAAAAGAAACTAAGGGTAATGCTGCTCAATGCCAGAAGTCTAAACCTCAAGATGCACACACTCGAGGCTCTCCTCAGTATGGAGAATATCGATATCTGTGCAGTAACAGAAACCTGGTTCAAGGCTCCTGAGAGTACCCCAGCACTACTAGATTATACCTCATACCATGCTTTTCGGCCCCAAAACTCGGACTGAACCACAAAAGGAGGGGGAGTATCCATATTCATCAAAGATACCCACACCTCCAGGTTAGTGGCACTGCATGAAGCATCGGAGACCATCCATGTGCAACTAACAGTGGGCAAAACTGCCTTTCAGTTTGTAGCCTGCTACAGACCACCCTCCCAAACTCAGGAACCCCACTCGCCTTTCCTGAGAACACTGGAGAATATGAAAGTCTCTCCAAACACCATATATTGGGTGACTTCAACTACCCAAACATAGACTGGGAGAACTATTCAAGCCCCAACACCCTCACCCAACGGTTCCTTGAATTTATAAACTCAAATGCTATGGAACAACTGGTCACCACTCCCACAAGAGGGGAAAACATATTGGACCTGATCATCACCAACATGGGGACTCTATGTTCCATACCAGAGGTATACCCCTCATTGGTAAGATCTGACCATAAATTAATCTCACTGGACATCCATATCCCGTCCCCACCCCCAGCCAAGGAAACCACAGTGAAGAACTTCTCAAAACCAAACTTCACACCTCTCAAAACCGAGGTGGAACCCTTCAAAGCCCCCGGGGCCAGTGGAAAATACGGCCCAAACCACAGAATCCTTTACAAACGCTTATGGACACCTACAGGAATGCATGGATCATGCTATCCCAAATAAAACCAAGATTCATTCCTCCAAAGGCAGGAGACCTGTCTGGTGGACCCCAGCCACAAATAAGCTATACAACAGAAGCAGGAAGCTACTACATGATAGAGCAAAATCCCAAAAAGGGAAGGCATCTCTGATCAGTACTAGCAAGAAACTACGATCCCTCATAAAATCATCTAAGGCCAGCTTCGAAAGAAAAATTGCACAAGATGCTAAAGATAATCACAAGGCCTTCTTCAGTTTTGTCAGGAACCTGGGTGGCAACTTCCAGATATGCTCTGAGTTAGTTCAAAATGACAAAAAATACACTGAACCCACAGACATTGCCAACATCCTGGCAGACAGATTCAGTGCAAACTTCTCCCCCTTCCCCCCCAAAAAGAGCAAATGTCTATCCCAACAGAGTGTAGCCTCCCTGACATCACAGATGCACAGGTGAGAGCTGCCCTCTCCAAAGCAAAAAACACAGCATCAATGGGACCGGACGGTGTCCCGGGCTGCGTCTTACATGAACTCCAAGAAGAACTGAACCCTCACATAAAGTCACTGTTCAATCTCAGCCTTACTACAGGATATGTACTCAAGGAATGGCGTACAACAACAGTGGTCCCACTCCACAAAGGTGGTGCCACAACGGACCCCGGAAACTATTGCCCTATAAGCCTGACTAGCCTGGTCTGCAAAGCTATGGTGCGTATTATCATGAAACTCATAAACAAAGAAATTGGGAATGTCCAAACACTGGATCCTACCCAATTCAGCTTTGTTAAGGGCAGATCTTGCCTCTTGAACCTGGTCAACTTCTTTGAAACAGTCACCAAGGCCAAAGATGAAGGGAAGGTAGTCCACACAGCCTACCTGGATCTCATAAAAGCCTTCGACACAATACCCACTTGGGCATCATAAATAAGCTCACCAGCTTAAATATCAACCCCTATGCCACAAGATGGGTTGCAAATTGGCTCAGGGATAGAACCCACATGGTCAGAATTGCAGGTGCCATGTCAGACTCTAAACCAGTTACAAGTGGCATCCCACAAGGCTCAGTCCTGGGACCTCTCTTGTTCGGTATATATTTCTCTGAGGTACAGGCTAACATGGGAGGAATATGGTTGACCAATTTCGCAGATGACTGCAAACTGGGTGCCATAATCGACTTGCCGACTGACACAAGCATCCTCCAAAAGGGTCTCACAGAGACGGATAACTGGTGCCAGAGCCATGGCCTAAAGCTAAATGCCAAAAAGTGCATAGTCATCCCCTTTGGGAAAAACAAAGTGCCCACAAATTACCACATAGGTGGTACTCCATTAAGTACGGAAGAAGTAATTAGGGATTTGGGGACTCAAGTAGATAGCAATCTCTCCTTTGACAATCATGTTGCCAAAGTGGTTAGAAAGACCTTCTATATAGCCCACCTTATCAAGAAAGGGTTCACATCTAGACCATGAGAGGTCATCGTGCCCCTCTACTCATAACTCATCAGGCCCATAATTGAATACAATGCCCCATTTGGGATGTACCTTACCCGACACCTGCAGCAACTGGAAAGACCCCAAAGTACCTCACCAAGAGGATCAAGGGACGCAAACAGATGCCCTACGCAGTTAGGCTAAAGAAACGCCAGCTCTACTCAGTTTCTTACTGCCTACTCAGAGGCGATCTGTGCCTGGCGTGTAATGCCATGTCCAACCCAGAATTAATGGACATGCTCCACCTCAGGAAATCCAAATCCCTTAGAGCTACATGCTCCAGGGACTTAAACATCAGCACAGAAATAAATAGCACATGCTGGAGGGACAGATTCATATCCCAGAGGCTCCCCTCACTCTGGAACAAAATCCCAATCCATGTTAGGGAGAGTCCCTCAATGACCCTCTTCAAGAGAAATCTTGACGAGTGGAAGGGAGATAGTAGGTTTACCCCTGGGATCTCTTCTGTGTCCCTACTAGACAGAGGCACAGTAAACTAACCTCAAAAGGGCTATCTTCGGTGACCTACTATACAGAGGCACAGTCAACTAATCTAAAAGGGTGGCGAAAGCCAAACACACTCTGGCTAGGCTTATAAATGCCCTAGGGCAGATAGCCTAGTATCAACCTATGAACCTATGAACAAAATCATGCTTTCATATAAAGTCAAGAGCAACAAAATCATGCTTTCATATAAAGTCGAGCAACAAAATCATGCTTTCATATAAAGTCAAGAGCAGCAAAATCATGCTTTCATATAAAGTCAAGAGCAACAAAATCATGCTTTCATATAAAGCTATGAGCAAAAAAATCATGCTTTCATATAAAGTCAAGAGCAAAAAAAGTACGCTTTCATATAAAGTCAAGAGCAACATAGCCCTAGTAGGGGCAAAAGAGCTCCTCAAGCCCTTGGGAATAATTTTTTCTTTAATGCACTGTTTAAAGTAGGAAACCTCTAGTTGTAGTTTCCTTATTTTTAACATTTTTTCATCAAGGACTTTGAGATTAGCAGCAATGTTATCTGTACCATTACCTGGAGTAGCAGTTCCTGAAGCCGGTGGACCAGATGGGAAAGAAGAACCGAAGTCAAAAACATCAAGGTTTCCTGCCCATTCAAAAAGTAAGGGCACACCAATAAGCCCAGGATTATTATTAAAACTAGTGCTCGCTCCGTTAGGAATAGTGTTCTGTTCAGAACACCCAGCCCTGTTGTCATCAGGTTGGCCACAGTTATAACGCTCTTCCGAACCTGTTAGTACTCGAATCCTACCGCCAGAAAGTGACTGTGTAGTATTAGAACTCCCGGTTGTAGGAAGGGACCGCTGGGGTTGACCTGGTTGCATTAAATCTGATTGTCCGCTCTCCGAACCATTATAGTTAAAAGCTGGTAAATTAAAATTCACGTTCCGTGACACTGGCGCTCCGTTAGTTTCAATCCTGTCCAGGCGCGAGTTTAATGCATCGAGCTGTTGAGTCAATAAAAGCAAAAGCATGTCAGTGCTCTTCGGGTCGTCAGTGGAAAGCCCATTACTAGACCCGAAAAGAACAGGTGTCCTAGGACTCGTAGGGACGCTGACAGACATACTAGTAATAAAAAACAAAAACTAATAAACAAAAAAGCGTAGCGAGTCCAGGAACCTCACAAGTGCCAGAAATAAATCCACGATGTAAATCCACATAAACGTACTTTATTCAAAACGCTTCAGAACACAGAAGCTTCATCAGACAAGAAGAAAAAGGCGCCAAATGTGTTTAATTTAAAACATTCTAGCCAAGTAACATGATGTCATATCCTTAGCAACAAATTAAGACAATTAATGATTTACTAAAAACCATGTGTCTTCACCAGGGAAAATCAGTGTATCTTTAACTAAGAAATATGTACATATAAAATGTCTATACACTCACTAGCAACCAGTTAAGAGTATATTATGTACGTTTCTAATGACTAAATGTATATAAAATGTCATAATTAAATAAACTTAAAATATAAGAACAAACACATCCTAACAATATTAAGCACGGTCCTAAAATATGATGAGTATAAAAATATATAACCAATACCCAGAGAAGTTATATATAAAACTATACTCAAGTACAGAAATACTTTGCCTTATTTAAACCTAAGGGGTTATTAATTTCATGCAAAGGCAAACCTTATAGACATTTTATATGTACATATTTCTTAGTTAAAGACACACTGATTTTCCCTGGTGAAGACACATGGTTTTTAGTAAATCATTAATTGTCTTAATTTGTTGCTAAGGATATGACATCATGTTACTTGGCTAGAATGTTTTAAATTAAACACATTTGGCGCCTTTTTCTTCTTGTCTGATGAAGCTTCTGTGTTTACGGAGGCGAAAACGTTTTGAATAAAGTACGTTTATGTGGATTTACATCGTGGATTTATTTCTGCTTTCATATAAAGTCAAGAGCAACAAAAGTACGCTTTCATATAAAGTCAAGAGCAACAAAAATCATGCTTTCATATAAAGCCAAGAGCAAAGAATTCATGCTTTCATATAAAGTCAAGAGCAACCTGTCACCCCTGGGCTTTCCAATACTGGCCAAGGCTCTTGCCACCCCCATAGTGCCTTTTTTAGGCAAGGCTCAAAAGCCAAACCCACCTCCATAGACAACACAAAGAAAAAGAAACTAAGGGTAATGCTGCTCAACGCCAGAAGTCTAAACCTCAAGATGCACACACTCGAGGCTCTCCTCAGTATGGAGAATATCGATATCTGTGCAGTAACAGAAACCTGGTTCAAGGCTCCTGAGAGTACCCCAGCACTACTAGATTATACCTCATACCATGCTTTTCGGCCCCAAAACTCGGACTGAACCACAAAAGGAGGGGAGTATCCATATTCATCAAAGATACCCACACCTCCAGGTTAGTGGCACTGCATGAAGCATCGGAGACCATCCATGTGCAACTAACAGTGGGCAAAACTGCCTTTCAGTTTGTAGCCTGCTACAGACCACCCTCCCAAACTCAGGAACCCCACTCGCCTTTCCTGAGAACACTGGAGAATATGAAAGTCTCTCCAAACACCATATATTGGGTGACTTCAACTACCCAAACATAGACTGGGAGAACTATTCAAGCCCCAACACCCTCACCCAACGGTTCCTTGAATTTATAAACTCAAATGCTATGGAACAACTGGTCACCACTCCCACAAGAGGGGAAAACATATTGGACCTGATCATCACCAACATGGGGACTCTATGTTCCATACCAGAGGTATACCCCTCATTGGTAAGATCTGACCATAAATTAATCTCACTGGACATCCATATCCCGTCCCCACCCCCAGCCAAGGAAACCACAGTGAAGAACTTCTCAAAACCAAACTTCACACCTCTCAAAACCGAGGTGGAACCCTTCAAAGCCCCCGGGGCCAGTGGAAAATACGGCCCAAACCACAGAATCCTTTACAAACGCTTTCTATGGACACCTACAGGAATGCATGGATCATGCTATCCCAAATAAAACCAAGATTCATTCCTCCAAAGGCAGGAGACCTGTCTGGTGGACCCCAGCCACAAATAAGCTATACAACAGAAGCAGGAAGCTACTACATGATAGAGCAAAATCCCAAAAAGGGAAGGCATCTCTGATCAGTACTAGCAAGAAACTACGATCCCTCATAAAATCATCTAAGGCCAGCTTGAAGAAAAATTGCACAAGATGCTAAAGATAATCACAAGGCCTTCTTCAGTTTTGTCAGGAACCTGGGTGGCAACTTCCAGATATGCTCTGAGTTAGTTCAAAATGACAAAAATACACTGAACCCACAGACATTGCCAACATCCTGGCAGACAGATTCAGTGCAAACTTCTCCCCTTCCCCAAAAGAGCAAATGTCTATCCCAACAGAGTGTAGCCTCCTGACATCACAGATGCACAGGTGAGAGCTGCCCTCTCCAAAGCAGAAAACACAGCACCAATGGGACTGGACGGTGTGCCGGGCTGCGTCTTACATGAACCCCAAGAAGAACTGAACCCTCACATAAAGTCACTGTTCAATCTCAGCCTTACTACAGGATATGTACTCAAGGAATGGCGTACAACAACAGTGGTCCCACTCCACAAAGGTGGTGCCACAACGGACCCCGGAAACTATTGCCCTATAAGCCTGACTAGCCTGGTCTGCAAAGCTATGGTGCGTATTATCATGAAACTCATAAACAAAGAAATTGGGAATGTCCAAACACTGGATCCTACCCAATTCAGCTTTGTTAAGGGCAGATCTTGCCTCTTGAACCTGGTCAACTTCTTTGAAACAGTCACCAAGGCCAAAGATGAAGGGAAGGTAGTCCACACAGCCTACCTGGATCTCGCAAAAGCCTTCGACACAATACCCCACTTGGGCATCATAAATAAGCTCACCAGCTTAAATATCAACCCCTATGCCACAAGATGGGTTGCAAATTGGCTCAGGGATAGAACCCACATGGTCAGAATTGCAGGTGCCATGTCAGACTCTAAACCAGTTACAAGTGGCATCCCACAAGGCTCAGTCCTGGGACCTCTCTTGTTCGGTATATATTTCTCTGAGGTACAGGCTAACATGGGAGGAATATGGTTGACCAATTTCGCAGATGACTGCAAACTGGGTGCCATAATCGACTTGCCGACTGACACAAGCATCCTCCAAAAGGGTCTCACAGAGATGGATAACTGGTGCCAGAGCCATGGCCTAAAGCTAAATGCCAAAAAGTGCATAGTCATCCCCTTTGGGAAAAACAAAGTGCCCACAAATTACCACATAGGTGGTACTCCATTAAGTACGGAAGAAGTAATTAGGGATTTGGGGACTCAAGTAGATAGCAATCTCTCCTTTGACAATCATGTTGCCAAAGTGGTTAGAAAGACCTTCTATATAGCCCACCTTATCAAGAAAGGGTTCACATCTAGACCATGAGAGGTCATCGTGCCCCTCTACTCATAACTCATCAGGCCCATAATTGAATACAATGCCCCATTTGGGATGTACCTTACCCGACACCTGCAGCAACTGGAAAGACCCCAAAAGTACCTCACCAAGAGGATCAAGGGACTCAAACAGATGCCCTACGCAGTTAGGCTAAAGAAACTCCAGCTCTACTCAGTTTCTTACTGCCTACTCAGAGGCGATCTGTGCCTGACGTATAAAGCCATGTCCAACCCAGAATTAATGGACATGCTCCACCTCAGGAAATCCAAATCCCTTAGAGCTACATGCTCCAGGGACTTAAACATCAGCACAGAAATAAATAGCACATGCTGGAGGGACAGATTCATATCCCAGAGGCTCCCCTCACTCTGGAACAAAATCCCAATCCATGTTAGGGAGAGTCCCTCAATGACCCTCTTCAAGAGAAATCTTGACGAGTGGAAGGGAGATAGTAGGTTTACCCCTGGGATCTCTTCTGTGTCCCTACTAGACAGAGGCACAGTAAACTAACCTCAAAAGGGCTATCTTCGGTGACCTACTATACAGAGGCACAGTCAACTAATCTAAAAGGGTGGCGAAAGCCAAACACACTCTGGCTAGGCTTATAAATGCCCTAGGGCAGATAGCCTAGTATCAACCTATGAACCTATGAACAAAATCATGCTTTCATATAAAGTCAAGAGCAACAAAATTATGCTTTCATATAAAGCCATGAGCAAAAAAATCATGCTTTCATATAAAGTCAAGAGCAACAGCAAAATCATGCTTTCATATAAAGTCAAGAGCAACAAAATCATGCTTTCATATAAAGCTATGAGCAAAAAAATCATGCTTTCATATAAAGTCAAGAGCAACAAAAGTATGCTTTCATATAAAGTCAAGAGCAACAAAATCATGCTTTCATATAAAGTCAAGAGCAACAAAATCATGCTTTCATATAAAGTCAAGAGCAAGAAAATCATGCAATTGTTTCACTTGCATTTGCTAATTCAGAAAGTTGTTGGTTACTTTGACAAAGAGATAAGACAAAGCACACATTATATTTAATTTTGACTTGTATTTCTGCTTCACAGGATATGCCAGCATTTGACTTTTTTTGTTGCTCAGTCCATATATATTGGTGAGGATTCAGAAAAATGACAAATGCACATATGGCCAGCCCACTACTGTTTACCTTCTCTGTGTGATGAAGCCTGGAGCTCATTAAGGAGTAAGAGTGGGAAAAATTATTGTAAGAAGCTGAGCTTATTACATTTTTCAACGTATCAATAGTTGCTTGATGCAGGAGGTTTGCCTCCATGTTTTTTAAATATTTTCTTCTCTCAAAGGTTGCTCAATCAGCTCGTAGAAGCAGTGAATGTAAGCCTAAGGCAGTTGCTCCGCTGACTCTGAATGCATAATGTGATCAGACTGGCTGTAGATGGGGTGAGAATAGACTGAACCATGTTTCCAGAGGGGGGAACACTATAGGTCAGCATAGTAGTGAAGGGATGAAGGAAGACTATAATAGTAGACCCTGAAATTTACGGATGAAGTATTACTGTGATACTCAAGTTAGGCTAAATGGTAGCTAATTTAGCAACACTTAGTGAAAATAACTGTTGAAATGGCCTGTAATCTCCAGCCTGACTTTGAAGCTACTTTAAATTGGCTCTCAAACAATGGTCTGACAATCAACACCACTAAGACCACCTTAATGCTTTTTGGTATATCACAAAAGCTAAAACATGCCCCTTTCAGGTAGCTAATGATCCCTCGCACCATCATATCCCATTATGCACCTCTCAACAATATCTTGGCATCCTTCTTGCCTCCCCCATTTTGCTACTCATGCTAACATACAAGTGAATAAAGATGGCACACAGCTAAAAGCTGCTTTCTCAATGTCCAGTCTGCTTTCTTGGGAAGCTAGATGAGCCACGCCCACCAGCACCATCAGTCCTTGAACATGCCTTGCTAATTACTGCTCTGAATCCACCCAATAACTCCTCATTTCTACAAACCACTGAAAACAAAATTCACAGATTCATGCATCTCTTAACCAACAGTGAGCATCACTATAAAACTATAAAAATGGGTAGATGGGTACTCATTACTTCTAGGGTGGAGCTTACTTACTACTCACTCAGCATTTTCAGAATTTGCCTCATCATATACATCAGTCTGCTCACACACTTGGCTGATGTGGCTTTTCTTAAAATAAAAAAAAAAGTCAAGCAGCATCTATCATCTGCAGTAAGACCGGCAATACAAAGTGTGACCATATCCAGGTCTTACAGTTATGCTCATGTTGTTTTTTTGTTTTTGTTTTTTATTTTTTGGAGCTATTTTATTTAGGTCATCATTGACAAATACATGTCTGGATCCTTAATGCATGGTGCACACACAGTTTCCCAAAGTGACTGATTCTAATTGTACATAGGTAATTTATCTACAATATCCATTTGAATTTTTATTTAAGTCATAAGTTCATAGGTAGGTACTAGGCTATTAGCTCTAGGGCCTATATAAGCCTAGCCAAATGGTACCCTGGCTTTTGCCACCCAAGAAAATTATTTTCCTGTGCCCCTGTCAAGCAGAACCACAGAAGTGATCCCCGGGGTGAATTTCCTATCTCCTATCCAATCATCAAGATTTTTCTTGAAGAGTGCTAATGAGGAGCTTTGTTTGATATAGATAGGTAGTTTGTTCCAGAGTATGGGAAGTCAGGAATCTATCCCTCCAGCATGTTCTGTTTATTGTGGTGACAAGGTTTAGGTCCCTAGAGCGTGTAGCTCAGAAGGATTGGGATTTCTTTACATAGAGCATGTCCAACAGCTCTGGGTTTGACATAGCTTTGTATGTTAGGCAGAGATCGCCTCTGAGTAGGTGATATACGACAGAGTAAAGCTGGAGTTTTTTGAGACTGTCTGCGTAGGGAATCTGTTTGAGGCTGGTAATCCTCTTTGTGAGGTATTTATGTGGCCTTTCCAGTTGTTGTAGATGTCTTGTGAGGTACATACCAAAAGGGGCGTTGTACTCTATAATGGGTCTAATGAGTGATGAATAGAGGGAACAATGACCTCTTTTTTCCTGGGTGAGAAACCTTTTGTGATAAGGTGTACCATGTAGAAGGATTTCCTGACTACTGTGGTGATATGATTATCAAAGGAGAGACTACTGTCCACCTGTGTCCCAAGGTCTCTTATCACACTTTCGATGTTAAGTAGACTACCGCAAATAATCAGACCAAAGCTCAGGACTTGCATAATTTCATTAATAATTCCATGCTGGTAATTAAATTTTCCATTCATCAAGCTCATTTAGATAATTGATCGTACTACACATGCCTTACTCATTCATTAATCATTATTCATTCCCAAGTCTGCCATTTTTCATCATGAAACTTCCTTTTAGTAATTGCCATTAACTTCCTCTCCATATTATGTAGTTTTCCCATTATCTCAAGAACATCTCTTATTGTGGGTACCTTGTCTGTTTTCCATTTCCAAGTTATTGCTTTTTTCATAATAATACTGATATTAGTGCATCTAGCGTACCAGACCTCTATTCAACAAATTATAATTTCTTGATAATTGTTTCTTCCCTACTGTTAAAGGACTAACAACATACAGAGTATAAAGGAGTAACAACATACAGAGTATAAAGGACTAACAACATACAGAGTATAAAGGACTAACAACATACAGAGTATAAAGGAGCAGTCCAGATAAAATCACTTTAGCTAACAGATGTAGGAGACTCTCTCTCTCTCTCTCTCTCTCTCTCCTTCCTCTTGATACCATCCCTGTGGGAGGAATACAAACACCTTGTTAAGTTTCCAGTAGTTTATTCACTTAAGCAAGTAGATGGATGAGTGTTCTTGTTCAATATCTCTCATTTAATTCCCAGTTTCCTTAGAAGAGTCATTTGCCTTGGATGTTTGCCATCTTCCTAAATATTTAAGCCTATGGTGACTCTGAAATAAGAGCAGCACTAAACCATTTGTAATGATGGTGCATAGTTCATACAGTGAGCTTTTGCCTTTTCAGTATTAATTGTATACCCTACTATATCAATGTACTCACTTAGCATTTCAGATAATATTATTTCCCTTTGTGGGTTAGCTAAGAATAATATTATATAATCTGTAAACAGAGCTAGCTTTTGTTCTTTGTTATAGCTTCTACATCCTTGTATATTTGATTGCCTTATTTTTTGCACTAATGGCTGCAGATATATTACAAACAATGAGGGGAACAAAGGGTGTACTTGCTTTGTGCTTCTTTCTGTGTCTATATGAAGGGACAGCCAGCTATTAGTCTTACTGAAAACAGTTGAGACTGTGATCATATTTTTTCAAAAGATGAATTAAATTATCAGGAATACCCATACATAGTCTCATTTAACCCTATTAAATGCCTTGTAGCATCTAACCCCAACAGTACTTTTATTTATTTTATTTTATTTTACATTTGTTGACCGGGCTAGTCTAATTGGATACATGTCCATTTTCAGTAGAGGCCCGGGGAGAAAAGCTCCAAGACACATACAAAATTCAATATAGAAAGTCGTAGCAGACCAAACTTAAAAAAAACAGCTATTGTTAAATAAAAAAAAAATTATTATTAGAAAATACAAAATACAATACTCATAATGAGCTTAAAATGAGCAGTAAGCAGCAAAGGGTAATGTACAAGAGAAGGTACTACATATATATATATATACATACATACATTTGATTTGCAATAACATGGTATATTGATTCTTTAAGGGTAAGACTATAAAGATGTAGAGTGATTATTAGTGTGAAGGAAGAAAGTTAGTCAGGGTTAGTACAGGAGCATAGCCAGTGTGTATTGAGAAATAGTTTTAGATTCTTTTTAAAAAGTGAAAGAGAAGTCTGAGTTATGAGTTCAGTGGGTAGTAGATTCCATAGTTTTCCAACAGTATTATTGAACAGTTGTTGGATCTGGAAGTATTGATCAGCAGTTTGTTTGAGGAGAGTAAGTTCTTCAGATTATTGTAAGGGGTAATGAGGCTAGAGAGTATTGGAGTGTTGGTGGGTTGATACAGGGTCTTGTGGGCTATAGCAAGCTGGTGAAACTGAAGCTGGTTAAGAAATTCTAGCCAGTCTAGTTGTTTTAGATTAATACAGTGATGAGTTCTGAAAGGAGAACCTGTAGCAAATCTAGCAATATTATTATAGGATGTTGCAAGTTTGTTGAGGTTGTTTTTAGAAAGATTAGTGCATATAGGTGAAGCATAGAGTAGAGTGGAAATTAAGTGAGTTCTGGCTATAGCAATCCTAGCTACTGGTGTAAGAAAGGGTTTGATTCTATAAAGGGATCCCAGTTTTTTTGTTGACTGATTTTATTGTGCTGTTTAAATGAGTATCAAAGTTGAGGTTGTTATCTATTGCTATTCCTAAGAGTTTAGTAGTTAGGTCAGGAGAAATAAGAGTACCATTATTAGATGTGAGTGTGAAATGTATAGGGGTGGACTTTTGGGTTGGTGTGAAGAGTAACAGTTTAGTTTTTTGGGGGTTTAGGAGGAGGCAGCGGTTTGAGAACCATTGTTCTACAATATTGAATGCTTTTTGGGTAAGAGACTGAAGTTCAGTTTGAGAAGTGGCTGAACAGATTATAGTAGAGTCATCTGCATATTGAATACAGGTAGTGTGCGGAATTGCTGATTGAAGGTCATTAATATAAATGGAAAATAGGAGTGGGCCTAGTATGGAGCCCTGCAGAACACCAAGGGAAATGGGAAGGTGATTACATAGTTTATTTTGCCAGAGTACAGCCTGCTGTCTGTTTTCTAGGTAAGATTTGAACCAATTTATGGTTAGAGGATCTCGTGGCTGTGCGGTCTAGTTTAATGATATTGTAACCAGGTGGGGTGACTTCATTGTCTTTAACAGTAGGTTTTAGCCAAGTTTCAGATAAACATAGGATGTCAAATAGGTGGACATCTAGGAGGGCATGTAGTTGAGCAATTTTATTGCTAATGCTGCGTATATTGAGACGTGCTATAGAGAGTGAGTTAGAAGGTTTGGTAGGTGCAAGAGTACTAGTTTTATTCGGGTTGCAGTTTGCAGTAGTAAGGGTATAGTTTGGGCCAGGGTTAGGATGAATGTCCCCATCTAGTAAGGAGTGGAGGTGTGTTATGTGTTTAGGGTGGAGAGGCTTACAATAATAGTCAAAGAATTTTCTAGTGTTTAGGCTGGTATACTTAATGTGTGCTAGTCTATGATATTTGGCTAGTAGGTAGCTGGGTTTGGATATAAAGTTTAGGAAGTTTGGAGAGATAGCTAAGGGTGGTGTTGAAGTGTGTTTGGAGGGGAAGAGAAGGGTAGAGTATAGTGGTTGTTCATAGGAGGTTAGGAGATAGGCAGCGGTTAGAGGAGGTAAGAGTGAGAGCAAGAGTAATAGTTGTAATTGGTATGGGATGGTTGATATAGACATTGTATTGGATTGAGAAGTGGGAGAAGAATGGGAGGTAGGGTTTTGTAAGCAGGTAAGGAGATATATCAATAGGTGAGGTGTTGTAACAAGGAGGGATGGGAGGTAAGGTAACAGTGGGTGTGTTGTGATAAGGGGGCTTGGGAGTGCTAAAGATATGATCTGTTTTATTGGAGTAGATGTAATGGGGGTGTGGCTTTAGAGGAATAAATGTAGGAGCACTGGGTGCGTGTGGGAATTGGGGGCAGGGTAGAGAAGCAGAGTGAGCCCGTAGTACTTTTAGTTTGTTCTATATCTTTCTATATTAGATCCACTAAAATATGTTATTGAAAGTCTGCCTGCCTTTTATAAAACCAAATTGGTCTAAATGTATTAATTTTGGAAGTTTTTTAGCTAGCCTATTATAATTGTGATTCAAAATTGCTACCCTTACAACCCTGGATGAAGTGGGTCTTTGCCATCTTTTCTGATTACTGAAATCACAGCTCTTTTCCATGAGTTAGGGTTCTCCTGTACTGTTGATATATTACTGAATAATTTCCCCAAATGGGTAGTACCACTTCTTCCTCTATTTTACATATATGTATGGGCAGTCCATCAATTTTTGGGGTTTTACCATACACTAGTTTGTTTCCCATTCTGTAATTGGCAGAACTAATGATTGACTTCCTCACCTGTGATGCATTGTAGATTTTACCTTTCTAGGTAGTTTAGGATTTTGATTCTCCAGTTTAAATGATTACTCTGTTGTTTATATAATTTTACAAAAAATGTCCTAAACACCATGTTTATTTGTTCTGGATTTTGCATCAAATACCACGTATCAACATCTTTTACTTTCCGTATAGCACTTTTTACCTTTTGTTGTCTTAACATCATCTCAACCATTCTGTGAAGGCCTGGTGTGTTGAAAGTACTTTAAATTCACTTCTAATTTGTTCCCTTCAACTGATTCCTCTAGTCACTTCTCCCATTCTTGCTGCAACTTAGCTAGCATATTTTATTTCTGCTTCAGTTAAGTATCTTTGTTCCATAATGCTTTAATTTCCCTCAGCTGCCTTTTGCATTCTCCGTATATTGCTCCCAATATTTCTTGTCCTCTTCCTTCAGGTGTTTGGAAGTCTTAGCCTTTGAGATCATTAGGCAGCCACGGTGGTGCAGCAGTTAGCGTATCTGCCTCACAGCAAGAGGTTCTCCGGTTCAATTCTTGGCTGGGGTGCCTTCTGTGTGGACTCTGCATGTCCTCCCTGTGGTCAGGTGGGTTTCCTCTGGGTGCTCCAGTTTCCTCCCACATCCCAAAGACATGCAGTAGGTGGATTGGACACTCTAAATTGGCCCTAGGTGTGAGTGTGTGTATGTGTGTGCCTTCTGTGGAAGGTTGGGTGCCGAGCTGGCAACTCAACACCTTAAAACTCTACTGCCAATCATGAGCGGACAGATGATCTGCTGTGGCGACCCCCAACCGGGAAAAGCTGAAAGAAGAAGAAGCCTTTAAAATCATTCCACTTTCCTGTTATATTTGCCTTGCCCGGTCTGTTCTCCATTGTTAAGCTAGGTTGGCAAACCCCTATTTCCCTTTTATACACCTGTCCAAGGGGTGGTCCATGATCAACTTTCTTGGAGCAATGGGAGCTTATTTGCAGATCAGGCTGGAAGCCTAGAGGCACCCGGGTTTTAAATCTTAAATCTTTGGAATGTTACTAACAGAAGTACTGCAATATATTTTTTACTTATCTATTTAATTATTTGTAATTCTTTGATTATTTTTAGGACAAGTGCAATAAATACTATTTGTATTTGCATTTGTATATATTCCCTTTATTATGGTGTGTGTATTCCTTTAAATTTCTGACCTTAGTTTTCTGGCTGATGTAATGGAATGTGGGTGTGTTTCTAACTTTATGGAGAGAGATTTAAACAGTTCTGTTTGGATTTTTAAATGTATCTAAAGAAGTTTTCGGTGTACAAAAATAAAAGCGCTTATACTTTTAAGAATTAAAACTGCTTTTACAAAAAAACATTTTGGTTGGATGTCTCATTCTCCATGGTGCTGTGGATTGTGCTTTTTTGCTAGACTAAAACCCAGAAATCTATGACAAATAAGTGAAACTTATACAATTAAACAATTTATCATTATGTACCTCCTCCCCATCTCTAAGCATGTTAAAGTTATTTAGTTCTGAGTCATACAGAAGCATCAGTGCTACCTGAAAATGGAATGAATGACTCATGTCATCTTGAGCTCTCCCTTCCCCTACTATTCTGCATATTATGTTGTATGTCTCCCTCACCCTTGCTTACCCCCTCATAATGTCACTAAGCATTGCTTTTTCAGCCTTTCTTTATTTATTTAAATCCAGTCATGCACTCTAACCCTTCCTTTTATTGTAACTTGTATTTTAACCTTTTATACACACAGGTTCTCTCTTTTGATGGGACCTCACAGTTTTACAGAGAACAGAAATGGTTAATTAGGGGTGTAATTTAGGTACAATATCATTGTTCAAGTCAATCAACTCTCTGTATTGACACCCTCCCACATCTCAGCCCCTGGTACCATTTCTATATCATCAAGGCTAACAATTCCCTCTCTCAGATTAGCCAATGAAATCATCTAAATTTTAAAGGCACAATAAATGTTACACATTTGCTCACCAATTTTTTTAGCAAGTCCTTTTGATTAAACATGTTTTTAATATTTTATCTGTCAGTTTTTTTTCAAATTCTATTAGTCTCCATCTGATCGACTATCACATCCAGCGGATCTTCTACTTTGATCGTTTCAGTTATATGTCTAGAGAGTCATTCTACTTCCTTCTGTCTGTTCAACATCCTTTTCCTGAATACAGTGAATGGCTTCAATGGCCACCTTTCCACTGACCCCTTCTGCCCCTACCTAAGATGCACAGGGATAGAATTAGGACCAAAAGAAATGTCCTCAAAGTCTGTGGACTCTATCAATACTTGAGCCACCTCCACAAATACTGGGGATACCCTGAACTGGGGCAGCAAGCATAAAAGCAAAAAGGATGCAATAAAATAATAAATAAATAAATAACAGTAACCAGAGACTTGTCCTCTTTTGGAGTAACAGACAAGGGCAGCTAGTGACTTCAAAGTAAAAGAGGGCTGCAGGAAAGAACTGAATGGTGTGGATAGCTATAATGACTGGAGCTATGTGAAGTCGGTGAAACTGCCAGAAGTGGTTGGGCTCCATCCTAGTGTGGTCAATTTAAGCATGGTTATAGCTTTAAAGAGATAAATTATTGGGTATACACCATTGCATATGCAAAGTATCTGTCTTAGAGCAGTAGTTCTTCTCTTCAGATTACATGCCAAAGCATACCTGATAAAGAAAATGCATATCAGACACCTGAGGTGGTTAAACAGATTTGAGTATGATACATTAAAACCCAGCACTTTTTAACATATCTGCTGGGCCTAGTCACCATGATCAACTTACTTATGTACAGCTATGATGTAAATGTATGTACCACCATATAAGTGAGTTTAGCTTGATGATAAGGAAACTTGGCAAGCTCTCCACCTGCACAGTTCACACCCCCTTACTTATTATATGCTACTAAGAAGGGTTAGTGTGCCTCTTATCCAGATGCATTGTTCCCTCTGTGATGGCATAGGCAGAAAATAATGGTGTTAGACTACTAACGTGTACTATTAGAGAAAACATATCTGAAAGATCTGAGTTCTTTTCCTCATCAAGGTAGATGCTTCTACACAGATGGAAAGGTCTGTTGGAATGCATGTAGCCCTTGGCTTAGTTCACTTTCTGAAGTCACTGTGTACTTGACAAAAGTCCTAGGATTTCCCCAAGGCTGTGCTCATGAAACAAGATTTTACTGTTCCTTCTTTCCCAAGTGGTTGATCCAACTTTAGCCTTTTACCATCCCTCTTCCCCTGCTGGCTTCTCTAGTCTGAGAATGGAATAAAGCCATGTTAGAATTATTTGACACCTTTTATTAACATAATGAAAGTACACCAATCTGGCTCATGGTGGACCATTTGCCTTCCAGACTAACAAAAAGATAAAAGAGATAAAAAGGCAATAACATAAAACATAGAATCTCTACCTAAAATTAAATGACATTGACAAAAAAATAATGTATTTTAGGCACCATGTCTTCCCCCATTTGGAATGCACTAATTATACTAGAATTATACTGTATATTGTTATGATCAAAACACATGATGCAATAAATAGATCATTGTTCAACTCATGTGCCTGAAACAAGTAAAGACAACTAAATGTTTATTTAGTAACTCAGAACTTCTTTTTAAGATATTGTGTTCCACCAAAAGTTCCATGTCAGTCTATCAAAATCCAGTATCTCAAAACGTTTGGCATTCAAAAGCATTGTGAGCAATCAACTCCCTTTTCAAACCTGTTTTTATAAGGTGGAAGGCATCCTTCATCCCTTATGCAAACAGCGTCATCTCCTGTACTCATTGGATTAATAGCATATTAAACTCTGATATTGCTGTACCTTGTGAAAAGATTGATGTCATTCAGTGAAGTTGCATTTTACTTCAAGTCCTTTAATTCAAGCACTAGGCCATCACATATCCAGTGGGATACAATAGCAACATAATTATCCATTCATTTCCCCAAATGCAAAAGGCTTGCACTTTCATATAACTTTAATTTTAAGTAAACAATTATCATAAATCACACACCTACCCCTATCACCACCCATATTATTTGATGATGCTTGCTTCTAGAGAAACTTTGTATTTTTTTAAGCTGTAACTGTCTACTTCACAAGCGTCAGTCATATAATTTATCCCAAAAGTCTGAGTCAGCTGCCCAGAAGAGCAAAGTAAAGCATTATCATCTGCACACATGATTACAAAGCATTTCCAAGGTAAAGGTTGCTGGCCTATTGCATGCCAGCATTTCTCTTGAGTATCCATTGGCCTAAAAAAAGTTCCTACTTGCAGTACAAACATTTTCCCTGCTGAGTACTTCAGGAAGACTGAAAGAAAATAATTATCTATTTTTTCTTAATTTTTCTGCCCCCCTCTCCCTTTCTGCATCAGATTAATGTCCTGATTTCTGTACAGACTTGATTTATTTATCTCATTCTGACAATGAGTCTGATGAAAAGAAATTAAACCTGTTGCTGTGCTGCTGATTTTGTAGTTAATATTTGGTGTTACTTTCTATAAATTCACTTTCAAATCGGGTGCTTCACTTGAATCACTTCCCTCCACTATGAGACTGCTGCTATACAACTAGTATCACTTCCAAATGGAACTACTGTCTCACTGAACTGAGACTCTCATTCAGACCTACATACACACACACTTACACTACCCCCCTACACACATGCACACACAATCCTTATCAGCTTATTGATGTCACTGCAGTAGCTATGATTCTCTTTGTCATTGGTTATTCACCTCAACTTAACTGCTGTAACCAGTGAGGAGAGGATCAAAAGAGCAGGTACAAGTGAGAGGCCTCAGAGCTCATAGTAAACACCTAGTATTGTGAATCACATGGTACAAGTGGGAGGGCTCAGAGTTCATAGTAAACACCTAGTATTGCGAATCACATGGTACAAGTGGGAGGGCTCAGGGCTCATAGTAAACAACTAGTATTGCGAATCACATTGTACAAGTGGGAGGGCTCAGGGCTCATAGTAAACACCTAGTATTGCAGCTCACATGGTACAAGTGAGAGGGTCAGGGCTCATAGTAAACACCTAGTATTGTGGATCACATGGTACAAGTGGGAGGGCTCAGGGCTCATAGTAAACACCTAGTATTGTGGCTCACATGGTACAAGTGGGAGGGCTCAGGGCTCATAGTAAAAAACTAGTATCATGGATCACATGGTACAAGTGGGAGGGCACAGGGCTTATAGTAAACACCTAGTATTACAGCTCACATGGTACAAGTGGGAGGGCTCAGGGCTCATAGTAAACAACTAGTATTGCGAATCACATTGTACAAGTGGGAGGGCTCAGGGCTCATAGTAAACACCTAGTATTGCAGCTCACATGGTACAAGTGAGAGGGTCAGGGCTCATAGTAAACACCTAGTATTGTGGATCACATGGTACAAGTGGGAGGGCTCAGGGCTCATAGTAAACACCTAGTATTGTGGCTCACATGGTACAAGTGGGAGGGCTCAGGGCTCATAGTAAACACCTAGTATTGTGGATCACATGGTACAAGTGGGAGGGCTCAGGGCTTAAAGTAAACAACTAGTATTGCAAATCACATGGCTCCTTACAAGTAATTATTCTTTTAGTGTTTGCTATTACTAGCAGCCCAAACAGACCCTATAACAGCACCATTTTAAAGTACAGGTTATGGTGGGATGAGGTGACAGTGTTGCAGCCTAAATGTCAACAGTAAAAATATTGTTTTAAAAATAGCTCAGTGCACAGTAACTTAACAGACAATCTTTTAGTTTTGTCACAGTCACCCACATACTTAGACTGTGCTGAACAAGAACTTCAGCTAGATTGATTTGCAGAGGTGCTGCAGTTAAGTCAAACAATTGACAATTAATAAACACCAACCAAATAAAAGTATTTTCATACAGAAACCTTCTTTTGATATTTTTGGAGGAATTATTGTAGCCTGACAGCACTAGCCATGATGACAGATGAGCACGGTTGTCATGTCACTTCTGAGCAGGACCTTCTATGTTCCTAACTGAACTGAAATGGCCACTACAAACTCTCATGTTCTGGGTTAAGGTCACCTTCTCAGTCACAAGTAAGAACTTTACTTGAAAAGCAGCTCAGACACAATTACTGCATGGAAAAGTCTCATTAAACTAAGAAAATAAATCAAAATTAGACACCACACTGCCAAGAATCCAACCTTAACTGATTTAAGGACAAAAAGTAGGTAGTATTACAAAGTGCATTCCAGTTTGCCTATAGAAATTAAACATAATTTTAGCTTGTAGAGCCAAAATGGAATACAGAGCAACAGTATATCCCCAGGATTTAACAAAATCTGTGTAGGCACATTTTAGAACCTACATGGAATGTCACCATGTCTGTGTACACGGTTCCCCCATGGCAGTGCGCCATGCATATTAATGATGGCACATTGCCAAGGGAGAGCCGAGGAACATGGGAATTGAATCAATGCAGGGAGTGGTGTTGTGATAACTATATCCACAGAGGAGTAAGAGACTCCCTGCATGGTGGTAATGTTTTATTATTAATTAATTAAAAAAAAAAAAAAAAAGCATGTTTGTGTGGTGTGGAGTGGAGCACAGCAATGCTAAGTAGTGCCCACAGATAAGACAGCAGACACCTGCCAGACATCTAAAAACAGAAACCAGATGTCATGAATTATTTGAGGTTTAAGCATATCTAATCATGTTTGCACACATGGTGCAGAGCTCAGCACTGCTTATAAGTAGTTCCGTGGTATATGTGAAGGTATACCAGACCTGCTAAGACCTGCTAAACACCGCATAAACATGATAATGGCTGCCAGTGTTTATGCGCTGCTAGGCTCTGCTTCACTGGTTTGCATGCTGCTAAAGACTATGGTACTGTGAGTTTTCACACTTCTCAGCTCAGCTCTGCTGGTGAGTGTGGTGTTAAGTGATACAATGCTTTTTTGAATGCCGCACGATGATGTGTAAGGGTAGGAAAATAGCTTATATTAAGCCCAACAGGAGGGAATACAGCAGAATCCATTGGCATTCTTCCTCTGATGGGTGCTATAGCTGGTGTTGGTGAAGGTACGTGCTTTTATTTATTTATTTATTTTTATTTTGCATTTGTTGACCAGGATAGTCCAACTGGATGCATGTCCATTTTCAGCGGAGGCCTGGGGAGAAAAGCTCCAAGATAAGCAGTTACAACATTACATATTACAAATAGAGTATTTACAGTGATTACATACGTTAGCAAGTTAAACAAGTTTCACAGTTTAGAGTTAATCCTGAGTGTAGTCAGGATTACGTTACACAGTTAAGCTGATTAACCGTTTTTACTCATTCTAGAGGAGAGTTATCCAGGCTTGATACATTGACATAGCCAGTTAAGTGTCAAATGCTGTTTGAGTCTTGTTTTAAATTGACCTAGGGTGGAAAGTAAAGTAATATCAGATGGAAGAGAATTCCAGGATCTACCTACCGAGTTTACAAAGTCACCGGCTGAGTTATTTATTTTGCTAGTCTGAATTAGTAGTTTGTTAGAGGATCGAAGTGGTCTAAGATTATTATAAAGGGTGATAATATTTTTAAGTGCAGGAGTATTGTCCTGATTATAGAGGATTTTATAGGCCATAATCAGTTGGTTATACTGGATTAGGCTGGGTAGTTCAAGCAACGCAAGCTGATTTAGATTGATACAATGATGTGTCCTAAAAGGCAGCCCAGTGGCAAACTTGGTAATGTGGTTGTAGCAGATTGAGAGTTTGTTAAGGACAGACTTGTTTAAATTAGAGAGTAGAGAGGATGTATATAGAAGAGTTGAAAGAAGGTGAGAGCGAGTTAAGTCAATTTTAGCTGGGGGGGGGGGTTAGGAAGGCTTTTATTCTGTAAAGTGACCCTAGTTTTTTATTGACGGTTTTGATAGATTGGTTAACATGTAGGTCAAATTTTAGATTATTATCTATAGTGATACCTAATAATTTTGTAGAGGGGTCAGGGGAGATTATTGTGCCATCATTTGCTTTTATAGTAAAGATGAATGCAGTAGACCTATGTGTTGGTGAGAAAAACAGCATTTTAGTTTTTTGGGGGATTTAGGATCAGATGACATTCAGAAAGCCAGTGTTCTATAGTATTAAAGGTGGTCTAGGTAGCTGACCATAACTCTGTTGGAGATGTGGCCGAGCAATTCAGGGTAGAGTCATCAGCATATTGGATACAGCTGACTTTTGGGAAGACAATATAAAAGTCATTAATGAAGATGAAGAACAGCAGTGGCCCTAGTATAGAACCCTTTGGTACACCAAGGGTGTTAGGTAGGAGGTTAGAGAGTTTGTTTTGCCAAAGGACAGCCTGCTGTCTACCATTCAGGTAGGACTGAAACCATTAAAGGGCTTTAGTATCTAGACAGAATGTTTGCAGGGTGTGGATTAACAAGTTGGTGATCAACCATGTTGAATGCCTTGGAAATATCCAAGAAGAGGGCTGAGGATATATAATTATTGTTGCGATTATGGTTTATGGTGTTAGTAAAGGCTAGGAAGACAGATGTAGTGCTGTGGTGAGGTTGGAAGCCATGCTGGGTGTCTGCCATAAGGTGATTCTGGATTAGGTGGTGCATCAGTTGTCTATGAATACATTTTTCCATAATCTTTGCAAGTGGAGAGAGTATAGCTATTGGCCTGTAATTGGATAATACAGTAGAGCTGCCTCCTTTGTGAAGTGGGAAACATGCACACAGGTTTTGGGCTTCTGGAGTCCAGGGTCATGGTTGGACTCCTAGTTAAAAACTATGAAGACCAGCTGCTGCAGAGAGGATTCCAGGGCTCAGAGTGTAAGGCAGAGGCCAAGGACCAGCTGGCCAGAGAATTCACCAGTGTTACTGGTATCCCACACACAGGTGAGTAGTGTCGTCACCACCATAATGACCTGAAACAAGGAAAGGGGAACTCTTGGACAACTGGGTGCAAGAAGCTCAGGCAGAGATGCCCACAAATATGTAAATAATTTTATCTCTGTTTCACCAGTATCTAATCTGAATGTCTTCAAAACTGGTATGCATAATGGTGTGCTCCTCTCCCGACAGCTGCAAAAGAGAGGGCTCACAATATTGAGTCACACACCAGACGCCTGGCCAGGTTGCGCAGTGAGTGTGGTGAGTACAGATGTATTATGCTAACTGTAGTGAAATAAGCAAGAAAGGGTAAAGCATTAACTGCATGAAAGTATATACAATAAAGTATGTAGTGCAATAAATGTGGAATTAGAGCTGTATTGCAAAAAATAAATAATGCCAACTCTTCTGCAATAAAATATGAAACAATACCAATAACACCAAGAAAAATGGTGTACATCAGGATTGGGTTATTGTAACCATTGCAGCAGAGCTGTATGCATTCAAGCTGTAACATAAGGTGCTACAGTCAAGTATAACACTATAGTAGCTGTAGAATGCAAATGTAATGGCTGCCACTTGTTTTGCTTATCTCATATAGTACAGTTCAAGGCTGTCTCTAGGCCAATATTGTTCAGATAATGCTCTGTCATCCACAAACATCAGGTAATCAAGGTATGTGGGTGAGGTAGCTCACTCCATGAAATGATATTGTTTGTTGACTTCACAGATATTTCAACCCACTAAAAATAAATTGTGCATGCCAGCATTGTTTATACTGATATATAGCTTACCTACTATCTGCATTATGCTTGTATTTCATGCATGTGTGTTCTGCTGTCACTGCAGTCTAGTATAACATACTGCCAGGTCATATTTTTATTCCAGATAAGCTCTAGGCAAATATCACTCAATAAGTAAGCAGCAGTGACTCAGTAGCTCAGTTTGTTAAATGCTCTGCATATAATACATTTGTCACACACAGAACAGGGTTCGAATCCAGTGCTATGTATCACTAAATATTAAAGTAGCAGTCACATAATGCTCACATATTCTCTCTTAACAGGAACTACAGGTAAATGAGTGAGGTAGCCCATATTATAGGTATATAATTGTGTGTTTAGATTTCTCAGACTGTTAAAATCATTAGGAAAAATGTGAAAAATCAGCTATGTGCAGTCAGAAATAATATGTGTAATCTTGGTATGGCTGTATTCCTGGAGTGTCTGTTAAAAGCTGCTATAGTCGATTAATACAGTCCATGCAGATGTCCCCTGCAGTCACTGCTATTGGGTTCTATTCCCATACCTGCCAACCAAGGCATAACTGCTGTTTAGTGTCTGTACTGTACACATACATGTCTCTCAAGTGTCACGATTTCATGTTATGTAATTAATAGTGCGTAATCCACCTGTTACAGGAATACCATGGCAATGAGTACCTAGATTGCAACGTATCACCATTTCATCCCACTGAACACCTTGGTAGTTATGTAGGTCCACCTGATGTGCAAGTGTTCTGTGTAGGTATGTACCCGCAGTTGTAACCGTTTGGCAAATAGTGTCCCATGCATATAGCTTGAGAGGTATGTACATGCTGCATCAGCTACAGGAGACTTGTACGCACTGTACACATAAAGAAAATACAGACCCATATAGTAGGTAGTAGTATTGTTGTCAAGGAAGTAAGCAGCAATGTAACTAATGGACTGATTTTCTCTCTCTCCCCACCCATTATCTTCATTTATTTATTACTGTTATTCATTGGTTATGGTGTATATCTTGTTACATTAACTGTTTTTTGGGACATGTGTTTTATTATTGTTATGTATTATACTGGATGCATATTAACATATCTTGTTAAATTACCTATTTCTTTGCCCATATGCTGTAACTGTTACTGACATGCTGTTATACTGACCTGTTATTTATTGTTGTGCTTCACATAATATGCATTGATATGTAATTGTGTTATTTCTAATGTTCTGCCATGTTGTCATTACTAACAATATTTTGTTAATAAGTAACCTGTGCTTACTGCTATACCTCCATTATCACAGTACATCAGGGTAGGCCAGTTCCTGGTGATCTGTCTACCTTACCTCAACTGGCTGTGGCACTGGGTCCTAGCACATCTAGTACCCAGGCCAGTAGTGCCCCCTCTGCTGCCTCTGCACCACCTGCGACATCAGGTGGAATCACCTCAGGGGATGGGGCTAGCTCCCCCGGGAGTGGTGGCGGAAGGGCTGCAGTCACCCAGGATCATCTGCCAGTCATGGTGCACAGGATTGTTCACCGGAGTGATGAACACTGCTTGCAACAGATTGAGAGGACACTGGCAGACCTGGTAGGTCAGGCTCGTCCTGGCACCCAGCCTCCAGCACAGTCACCCTTGGGGCAGTGAAGGATCAGTGTTGACTGTCCTATGGGTGGGGATGTGAGTCATGCTGCTGACATCTGGAGGCACATGTGAACTGGATTCCACAACACCTTCCCCATTCAAGATGTTTATTCCCTTCATGTGACACACACACCACCCCTGTCTGCTGTCTTGTCTGTCTTGTCTCTCTGCAAACACATCCTCTCCTACCCAACTTACCTTCCCACATGTGCCTATGTCCCTTCCCCTACATTCCACTCTCACCTTAAAAAACAAAAATAGGCACCTGTCCCAAAAATAAATCATCCCTCACATAGCTCTCCATGTTGCACATGTGTCCACTGGACACCACTGATCTGGTCTAATTGGCTTGACAACACAGTTATGTTGTTCCCACCCTTTTTCTGGGGTTTGAGAGTCCAAATTAATTTACAAAATCTGTCAAATTGTACAGCTGTCGCTGTACAAGATATGGATAGTTATGGTTCTTTCCTACACCCTTCCTGCACATCACTAACTGCCTTTCACTATGTTTTCCCCTGATTTCCCCCATTTCACCACTTTCCTATCACCCTCTTTTTCTTTTCTTTATATTTTTTAGCACGGATTTGCACAGATCTAAGTGAAGAGGTGCTATGCGGCACACCACTTCTCTTAGCTAAGCTTAAATTAGCTTTAATGATTAAATGTGTTTATGACATTGTTATACACATGTACAAAATAAACAACCCAATGAGGTTTCAAACCCAGGCCCCTCTAACCTACAGTCCACTGCATTTACCCACCACACAACACAGATCTGACTTAAAACAGGTGTTCCCAGCAAAACATACTGTTTGCCACTTGCAGTCATTAGGCATGTAACTGAAATAAAAACTAATGTGAAAAATGGAATTGTTCCTTTGACTCCGGTGCAATAATACACCAGTAGACAGCCAAAAACATAATAATGGATTTAAGTGAGGCCTGTGATAGTAAGTATATGTACCCTTTTATCAGCAACTTCTGGAAAGACACCTGCTAAAGCAGCAATGGCAAAGTACATGTATATCTGGTACCCTGGTGCAGAAATACAGCCATTTAAAGCCATGCACATAGTGATGGATGTAGAAATGTTTGTCACAGCCTGTATATATGCACATAAATATTACAAATACACATACTTTTGCAGTGACTCAGTAGCACAGTTTGTTAATTGCCTTGCATGCAGTACATTTTTGCCAAAACAGGCCTGGGTTCAAATCCAGTTTTATGCTGCAGTTCAATTACATTACTGTGAAGACAGTAAGTAATGACTGAGTCATGCAACCCTAATCCACACAGGTTGCTGCTAGTTAATGAACTGCTACCCAGTTTTGCAAGTCAGACTCCTGCAGGTAGGGAAACACTACACATATCTGTAATTTTAATTAAATTGTCTTTGCCATCTTTTCTGATCACTGACATTGCAGTTCTTTTCCATGAGTTAGGGGTTTCCTTTACTGTCAATATATCATTGAATAACTTCCTCCAAACAGGTAGTACCACTTCTTGCCCAATTTTCCATATCTGTATGGGCAGTCCATCAATTATTGGGATTTTATCATACACTAGTTTGTTAATTTGTTCTTTTATTTCCCATTCAGTAATTGGCAGAACTAATGATTGACCTCCTCATCTGTGAAACACTCTAGATTTTATATATATATATATATATATATATATATATATATATATATATATATATATATATATATATAATCACTATCACTTGATGAAAATTAACAACATCCCACATAATACTTCTTAAGTCGGCCCTCTCTGTCCTTAGCGGCAGATATATGCTTCCTTTCATACTTCTGTTTTGCTTCCAGTTACCCCTTACCTATATATCTTCCATGCTTGTCTTTTTAATCTGCTCTATTATTATTCCTTTGCCCCTGCTTACTATGACCATTACCCCCCCTTTTTCTGCCTTGCTATGCTTCAGAGTAGCAGCCTTCTCTCCAAAATTGCTGTAGTAGAGTTTCATTTTCTCTTTGTCCTAATGTGTTTCCTACAGTCGATTTATGTCATTTCCTGTCTTGTGTATACAGTCATTTTTTTTCCATCTGTACTTCTACAAGTCCATAAATATTCCAAGTAAGTTAATCTCTGGCCTGGTCCATACTGCTCAACATCTTAGAGCAAGAAATCTAGACAACGCCATAAATAAAAGTGGAACAAGGGCCCAAAAATATGGACAATTTTTAAATATTGCTCTTACAAACTTAGAAGGTTGATACAAATACAGGTTTTGCATAAACATTAATTTTCTGAAAGATATGAAGTGTGAAACTGAAATGTCTGTCATTATTTTCTAACTTCAGTCTTTAATTATTTACCACTAATTTGCCAGAAAACCACAATTTTAGAAAAAACAGACCAAAAATATGAGACCAAAATCTGGACATTCTGATTAAATCTGTACAGTTGAGAAGTATGGCTGGTCCTACTATGATAAGTTTATTGTATTGCCCCCAGGAGTTTCTTTTCCCTTAACATTCTCTGGTCTAACACTGGGCAACTCATTGCTCGCTCGTTCTTCTAACTTATGTTTAGCCACTCATCTATAAGTTCCCTATCTTGTGCCCCTTGTAGCGCTACTGTTTTAATAAGTACAGCTATTTCACTTTTACTAACTAGACTAAAACCCCAAAATCTATGACAAACAAGTGAAACTTGAACAATTAAACAACTTATCATTATGTACCTCCTCCCCATCTCTAAACATGTTAAAATTCTTTAGTTCTGAGTCACGCAGAAGCATCAGTGCTACCCGAAACTGAAATAAATAACTCATGTCATCTTGAGCTCTCCCTTCCCCTACTATTCTGCATATTATGTTGTATTTCTCCATCACCCTTGCTTACCCCCTCATTATGTCACTAAGCATTGCTTTTTCAGCCTTTCATTCTTTATTTAAATGCAGTCATGTGCTCTAACCCTTCCTTAAGTCCTAACTTGTTTTTTAACCCTTCATAAACACAGGTTCTCTCTTTAGACAGGACCTCAAAGTTTTACAGAGAACAGAAATGGTTAATCAGGGATGTAATTTAGGTACAATATTATTCTTCAAGCCAATCAATTCTCTGTATTGACACCCTCCCACATCTCAGCCCCTGGTACCATATCTATACCATACAGGCTAACAATTCCCTCTCTCAGATTAGCCAATGAAATCATCTAAATTTTAAAGGCACAATAAATGTTGCACATTTGCTTGTCAAATCCTTTTAGCAAGTCCTTTTGATTAATATTTGTCTGTCATTTTTTGTTTCAAATTCTGTTAGTCTTCTTACGGCTCCATCTGATTGCCTATCACATCCAGCGGAGCTTCTTCTCTGATCTTTTCAGTTATACATCTAGACTGTCATTCTACATCTTTCTGTCTGTCCAGCATCCTCTTCCAGAAGACGGGGAGGGGCTTCAATGGCCACCTTTCCACTGGTCCCTTCTGCTCCCACGTAAGGCAGAGAGGGATATGATTAGGACCAATAGAAATGTCCTCAAAGTCTATGTACACTATCAAAGACTTGAGTCACCTCCATGGATACTGGAGATACCCTGAACTGGGGCAGCAAGCATAAAAGCACAAAGGATGCAAAATAAATAAATAAATAAATACATAAATAAATAAATAAATAACAGCAACTAGAAACTTGTCCTGTTTTGGAGTGACAGACAGGGGGCAGTTAGCGACTTCAAAGTAAAAGAGGGCTGCAGAAAAGAATTGAATGTGCAGAGCTAGTTGTAATGGGCAGAACTAAGTGAAGTGGGTGAAACTACCTGAGGTGATTGGGCTCCATCCTAGTGTGGTCAATCTAAGCATGGTTATAGTTTTAAGGAGATAAATTATTGAATATATACCTTTGCATATGCAAAGTACCTGACTTAGAGCAGTAGTTTTGCTCTTCAGATTTCATGCCAAAACTCTGAGAATGGATTGAAGCCATGTTAGAATTATTTGACACATTTTATTAATATAATGAAATATACCAACCTGGCTCATAGTGGACTGCTTGCCTTCCAGACTAACAAAAAGATAAAAATGATAAAAAGGCAGGAAAAATAAAACATGGTATCTCTACCTAAAATGTAATAACATTAACAAAAAACAAATGTATTTTAGGCACCATGTCCTTAACCCATTTGGAATGGCACTAATTATACAAGAATTAGACTGTATATTTTTTATCAAAGCACATGATGCAATAAATAGATCATTGTTCAACTTGTGCATGAAACAACTAAGTACAACCATATGTGTATTTAGTATCACAGAACTTATTTTTAAAACACCATGTTAAACCAAAATTTCCACATCAGTCTAGCAAAATCCAGTTTCTAAAAAAGTTTGTCAGTCAAAAGCAATGGGATCAACTAACTCACTTTTCAAAACTGTGTTTTTTAATGTGGAAGGCAAGCAACCCACATCTGTTATGCAAACAGCTTCATCTCCTGTACTCATGGAATTAATAACATATTAAACTCTGATATTGCTCTACCTTGTCAAAAGATTGATGTCAATCAGTGAAGTTGTATTTTACTCCAAGTTCTTTTATTCAATCACTAGGCAACCACATATCAAGTGGGATACAATAGCAAAATAGTTATCCATTTATTTTCTCAAAGGCAAAAGGCTTGCACGTTCATATAACTTTAATTATAACTTTAATTTTAATTTTAACTTTAATTTTAAGTAAAAGATTATCATAAATCACACTGCTACCCTATCACCACCCATATTCTTTGATGATACTTGCTTCTAGTCAGACTTTGTTTTTTCTTAACCACAGCTGAAGACACTGTAGTAGTTTAATCCAATTTTATTCCACAGACAACAAGAATTCCAGTTAAAACTTCAGGTTTCCAGTAAAAACTTCAGTTAAGTGCTTTCTTCCCACTTAATGTAGGACTTCATCAGAACAAAGTTAACTTACACACCCAGCCATTTTATAGACATCCTACTCTACCCAATAAACACATTCCATTAACCACCAATCAATTATTTAAAGTAAGAACTACATAACCTTTCCATATAAATAAATAAATAAATAATAAATGTCCATGTAATAGTATAAAAGTGGTGTATATGGCCAAATGTCAGGAATGTACCACATGCTATATAGGGAAAATTAGCAGACATCTAAGGGATAGAATATATGAACATCTTATGGACATTAGAACATATAAATTGACTAATGCACATAGTAGACACATAAAAGAGTTTGCTAGTCATAATTTTAAATTTCTTGTTGTACAACAATTGGTCAAAAATGCACAAGGAAAAATGTTGGATATACACCTGGATATTTGTGAGGTGAAATGGCAATTGCAGTTAGATGCAAGTCAAAATCCAGGTATCAATGAAAATGTTAGTATTTCTAGTGTTTTAAAATTGAGAAACATTTTGAGTTAAAAATTACTATGTTTTCAATGTGGAATTTTACATGTGTATTTTAATATGAATTTATACAAATATTTTTGATAATTATGTAATTTTTTTATATGGAAAGTTTATGTAGCTCTTACTTTAAATAATTGATTAGTGGTTAATGGAATGTGTTTAATTGGTGGAGTAGGATGTATATAAAATGGCTGGGTGTGTAAGTTAACTTTGTTTTGATGAAGTCCTACATTAAGTGGGAAGAAAGCACTTAACTGAAGTTTTTACTGGAAACCTGAAGTTTTAACTGGAATTTTTGTTGTCTGTGGAATAAAATTGGACTCAACTGCTGCGGTGTCTTCAGCTGTGGTTACATAGTTTTTGTGTCCATTTGGTGTTTCCTGGTCTTTTTGGATTGTTGGCACAGTAGTATGGAGAATCCAAGTACCAGCTCCAGTAATGAAATAGTGAGTTTATTGGAGCAGATTAATCAGCAGTTGGCCGAACATACAATGCAAATCAAATCCATTATGGACAAACAGCAACGCACTGCTAATATTTTTGGTAGCTTAGGCTACCCTTTAACTCAGCCATCACAGCCTACACAAGGTACAACACTGGAGAATTTGGCTCCAAGTTTAGAAAGGGCACACCAAAAGAATAGTTCTAACAGACCACAAGAGGGCAACATTAATGTTACTGAATGGCTGAAAGCTTGAAAAACAACAATTTTGACTTTGGTACTGATAAGGGTCCAACCATACAAGGTATGCAGCACTCTCAGACTTTACTAGAAAGACGTAAAGTTTCTGAAAAATATATTTTGTTCTTTAAGAATTTGCAGTTAGAAAATTCCTATTTGGAAAGGAATATTGAGCTAAAACAAGTGCCTCATGGTTTGCGGATATGAAAGTATCCTAATGGTGCCGAAAGAAATATTGAATTTTCCATGACTTGCACATCCTGTTTGACCATATGGGTTTGAAACTTATGAAACTTATGGTCAAACACAATAGACTGGCAATGGATGTTTTAGTGAGAGAACTGTATTCGAAAAATAATTTCATTAAAAGTGATTTAATGTTTGATAGTTATCAGACTAACTATGACAACATCTTCAAGACTGTAGATAATATCTGTACCAATATTTTCTATTTTAAAAATAATAAAATCAAGAGGGGTATGATGGAATATTCCAAGGGCAGAGTTTACCTGCTTTCACCGAGTTATCAGAGTAACCATGTTAATGAAACCAATGAGCAAACAGCTGACGGAGAGGAAGTGACATCCAATCAGACGATATATCAGGGCCAGTGTGATTCAGCACAGGTACACCCTTTAGAGAATGGCATATGTCAGTCAGAGAGACTATGAAGGAAAGATTAGCAGATACAGCAGATGGGAAACCACCAGAGGGATTATATTGCACAGGGGGTCAGGCCAAAAAATTCCAATTACCGCAATCAATGATGGAGGACCTAATGGACATGGCAATAGACATTTTCAACAAAGTAAGTTCTATAACTAGTATAGATAATGACTTGAGTTACAATGTTGAAATTGGGGGTGGGGATGTAAAAGACTTAGTCAGAAAGTTTAAAACCTCACAATTGTCAGCGGAAGAACTAGTGGACTGTACAATGGACATTTTCGATGAAACAAGTCCTGTAATTGATAGTAGTATTAAATTATTGCATGTCAATGTGGAAAAGGGTAGTGAGGTTGTACAAAATATGGTTGTTGGTGCAACTAATGTTACAGAAAAAACAAGTGTGAATGAAATGGAATGGGGTGGGTATAGTGGAGAAACCAATGAGAATTTGCAAATTGTGAATTTTAACATGAATTGTGATTTGTTTAATGAAAGAGTATTTTGTGCTGAATATGATGAAGGAGTAGAACTGAGCATTTTGATTGATCAATGTAGTGATGTTGATGCAATTTTTTGTGGGTTTGATAAAGAGATGTCCCCCAAAATGTTTGGTGAACCACAAGTAATAACCAATACAGCAGAAGATTTTAAAGTATATAATTATTCTAGCAAAAGCATTGATCATGAGCATGCAAATTTATTGGCAAAAGGGCTCACATTTGTTCCAGGTAGGAGGGCCAATTTGGCTGACACTGTAATAGAGACTTAAAAATGTACATTCGTAAATTAAACCTGAAAGTCTGGTTTGACAATATGAATAGGGACACTAATGCCAAAAATAAAAGGAAGTTAAAGAAGCCAAGTATATTCAACCCACCCATAAATAACGTGATTGGAATGTGTGAGAAAATGTGTGAGAGGGATATACAAAAAGCACACAAGAAGGTGTATTGTCCAGTAAATACGAATGTGGGTAAAGATGAACAAATACTTTTGCATGATTTGGCTAATGATAGGGGCATTTGAATAATGAATAAGGGTAATGATATTGTAATAATGGGCAAGGGCAATTATTCCAATGGGATGAACATTTTATTAATGGATGGTACATATGTAGAAAGTTCCATTAATGAGATTCATACCACTAATAAAAGAGTAGACTTATTACTTGATGACATGTTGTTTCAGGGGCAAATAGATGAGGATGAGTATCAGTTTATGAGAAATGAATACCCTATGATATCTAATATTTTTGGAATACCTAAGATACATAAGGGTTTGAAAGATTTAAAATTTAGGCCTGTAGTAGATGGCAAGTACCCCAAAACATGTTTCATTAGTAAATATTTAGATGTTCAACTACAAAAAGGGTTAAAATTGGTCTCCTACATATGTAAGGATGCATGGCAATTTTTAGAACATTTAGATAAAATCATGACAACAGGGGAAGAGATGATATTAGTCACCACTGATGTATGTAATTTGTTCTCCGTGATACCCCACGAGCAAGGGTTAAACTGGTTGGAAGTTCAGTTACTTAAAACCGGAATTTATGATCAAGATCAAGTTAACAAATTCATTGCTCTGATGCAGGTGGTTTTAAGAAATAATTTTGTGCATTTTGAAGGGCAATACTACAGGCAGATTACAGGTGTGGTGATGGGGGCTGCATGCATCCCCATATTCACTAATTATGCCATGTCATATTGGGAGCAGAACTTTGTAATGATTGAATATTGGCAATATATTATGTATTACACTAGATTTTTGGATGATTTTGTTTTAGTGTGGAAAGGGGCAGAGGCTCAATTGAATAAATTCTTGGCATACATAAACATGACGGTGGACTTTTTAAAGTTTACACATACTTATAGTTTGCCTTTTCCCAGTTAGGGGGTCGCCATAGTGGAACTCCAATCCGTTAATGATTGGCAGTAGATTTTTATGGTGCCGAGTTGCCAGCCCAACACTCAACCTTCAGCGAAGGCACCCCATTCACGCATGTCTTTCGGAGGCCACTCGACCGCGGGGAGGACATGCAGACTCCACACAGAAGGCACTGCAGCCAAGAATCCAACAGGAGAATCTCTTGCTGTAAGGCAACAATGCTACCACTGTAGCGCCATGGCTTTCAACTTATAGTAAACCTAATATAACATATTTAGATGTGGATTTCAGAATAAGTGCTGAAACAAATCACATGGTCTCTATGATATATAGGAAACCTAAGTTTTCCAATTCCTATTTGGAATTCGAAAGTTGGTACCTGTACCATCAAAAAAAGTCCATTATTAAAGGACAAATGGTACGGGCAACCAGGATGGTTACCAGAGAATGTGGTTTTGTGGAGGAGGTGAAATTTATAATGGGAATGTTTGCCAAGAGGCTTACCCTGAAACACTTTTGAATAATGTCAGAGATAAGGTTGTGAAAAAATGACAGGAAGGTGTGTATCAACCATTATTGGGAGGAAATGGATTAATGACAATGTACAAAAGAGACAAAGTAATAAGAGAAGGGGCAAGTTTTATTGCTACCTATAATATGGATTCCGACCATGTGGTTGAAGCCATTAGGAATACTTGGGAAATTTTACAGTTTGACCAAATGATGGGTCAAAAAGTTGGAAAAACACCAAATATAGTGTATAGGAAGGATAGATCTTTTAAAAATATCTTGGAATGCTTCAATGGATGTGGACTTGGTAATAGAAAGCCAGGTAACTGTAAGTGTGGTATGTGCCCTTATTGCCCCTATATTTTGGAAACCAGAGAAATCTATTTTTGAATGGTAGAAAAATATATATCAGAGGTCATTTTAATTGTAATAGTACAAATGTGGTATATATGGCCAAATGTCAGGAATGTACCACATTCTATATAGGGAAAACTAGCACACATCTAAAGGATAGAATATATGAACATCTTATGGACATTAGAACATGTAAATTGACTAATGCACTTAGTAGACACATAAAAAAGTTTGCTAGTCATAGTTTTAAATTTCATGTTGTACAACAATTGGGCAAAGATGCACAAGGGAAAATGTTGGATATACACCTGGATATCTGTGAGCTGAAATGGCAGTTGCAGTTAGATGCAACACAAACAGCCACGAGTCACTTGAAGACATCACTATAAGACAGCACTATGAAAAAGGAACTTCAAACAATAATCGCCAGCATTCAAGACCTTTCTATAAAGATGGATAATTTAGAGAAGATTATGGAAAAAATGAAGAAAGAAAGCAAAATCAAATTGATGACTTAAAGAAAATTATTACTACTCACTCTGACCAAATAGCAGCTATAGAAGAATCAGTAAGTGAAACAGATGGCAGGCAAATGGAAAATGACAACCAGATAAACTTTTTACTGAAACAAAATAACCAGTTACTAGAAAAGGTGGAAGACCTAGAGTGTAGATCCAGATGAAACATTAGGATCTATGGAGTTCCAGAGAAAATGATTGACTTCCAGAAATACTAAACTTCCCTGAAGCTTTATTTTTTGGAATCGAAAGAGCCTACAGGTCTCTGTCATATACATCTGCATCAAAAAATTCAACAGCTGTGAGATCCATCATTGTAAAATTCCTATATACACAAGACAAAGACTTAATACTAAGAGCTGCGTGGTCAGGAAATCCAGTCTAAGTCGATGGGAAAAATATAAGATTTGACAATGATTATACTTCCACTGTGATCACAAAGAGAAAAAGTGTGTGTCCCTTTTATTAAAGACTTAAAAAGCCAACATTAAAGCCCAGATAATGTTTCCAGCCAGAATCAAAATTACACTCTTGAATGGTCAAACAATATTCACTTCTCTTGAAGAAGCATCAGCCTTCGTGAGGAAAAGCAACTTACTTGAGAAAGTAGAAGAAATGGACCTTTCTTTGCGCAGTCTAAAAAGACAAGCTGCTAATGGTAAAATAACTACAGCTGACAAATCTAGTAAGAAGCTTAAGGGGAAATAGTATAAAAACCATCACTCTCCAAACTTATTAACAAACAATACATCTGAAAACACAGGATACAAATGGAATCAACGTACAAACTTTCTACTTATTTAGTAAATATATATATACTTAAGCCTGCTTTCTTCTATATTACCTTTTTCTATGTCTCGATACTGCTCTTTTTTCTTACTTTCTTTTGTTTTTCATACTTTTCCTTTTATTTTACATAATAATATATACAGTTGCTAAGCAGTTCAATATAAACAAACTTGTTTAAATATTTACTTAAAAATAAGTTGCAGTAATATAAGCACCTTACAGCAAACATTTATTATGCAGGCTATGCAGTACATCAATGGTAACATAATACTGCTACCCAGCACTTATTGATTCTTTTTTTTACCTCTCTTTCCTATCCATTCACACTGTTCTATTAATTTCACAGACACAGTCAGCAAATGACAATAGCCTTCAAACAACAGCTTCACACAGTATGCAAATGATTCACATTACTTCCATTTAAACGTTTTACAAGTAACACACTGTACCCATCATATAAAGTTATAATAAGATCTCTACACAACGTATACATCTGCTGTGACCATACAAACATTCTACACAGACTTTTGGCTCTATAAGTCAATATGAGATAGATAGCAGAAAGTTTTTATTTAATATGTAAATAGAGCGAATTTTATATTAAAAAAAGTATATTAAAGCTGAGGGAATTGGAAGGGGAAACAGAGCTTTACAATGCACAGATTTATGTTCCAAAAGAAGTATTTTAAGCATTTTACTGTATGATTTTCTTAACTCTCTCTGCTTGTTCTTTTTGCTGTACACGAGAGCCATACTACATTCTTGAGCACAATCTACTTGTTTAAATTACCTTTGTGCTGTATTTTGCCGCCAAAAATCAAAAAGCTTCAAAGGAACCTTTTCTCAAGCCTAGAACACTTCCTGCTTGTTTGTAAACTGATTACATCACTGCAACAGCAAGAATAGACATGCAGCATGACCTTTGACCTCTCAGCATGCCCAGATGATATTATCTGAGGAGAATAAGGAACTTAATGCCACAGAATTGCTGAGAACAAAAGGACTGTTAAGAAATGAAAGGATTTGCTTAAAGTAAGTGCTAAATGTTGCACATTGTTATAGAAACTTAAATGGTAAATGATATTTTGACTTTGTTAAAATGCATATTCAGTGTTTTAATTGCTTGTAACAATGCAGATATTTAAGCAAGCTTTTAACTGAAGTTCACAGATAGGTTTGCAGAAAGGCTTCTATGTGTTCAGTTAATGAAAATATTTAGCATTCAGAAAGAATTCTTTTTTTTTATTTGTCTGTTTCTCTCCTTTTCTGTTTATGATAATTATCGTGCGTTCCTCAGTTTAACTGACTTATTTATATCCCCAGTTTGATGAAAGTAAGATACATATGCTTTTAAAAGTCTTAGGTTCTTATTTAACTATAATCTGTAAAAAAGTACCAGCTCTCATAAATTTACAGAGATAGTTACTTACCAGTTTCTAGTTACCTGTTTTATTATCTAGCATTAATAACTAAACGTAAAATGAATGAAAAACTTATACAAACACCAGGAAAGAACAGACCAGGATCCACACAGTAGATAAATTGAGCGCTTTCATCTTTAATAAAAACTTCATCAGAATGACAAACAAACTGAAGGTGACCCTATAAATACACACCCTCTACAATTAACATAATAAATTAGTTAATTAATTAATTAAATAAATTAATGACATCACACAATCTAAAAAAGCTCGTTAGTGTTCTATAATAAGATACAAAATGCATCACTAATTACATGTATACTTCTAAAACACAAACATAAACTCCATCATATTAGTTATTATAAGTAAATTACTAGAAATAAATTATATGTAGCCTTCTGCTTTTAATCTAAGAATAGAACTAATAGATGTATTGCTATTTAAACCTGTTTTTTGTGTTGCATTGGTTTTCAGCTGTCACCTGAGTTCCCTGGCCTCCAAATAATCATTAAGGGGGCCACCCCTATCCCCAGATGTAACTTGTTCAATAACAGAAAACTTAAAGCCATGCCCTTCATGCTTTTTTACGTGAACAGCTAAGACGTTCTTAATATCTTGTTTTTTTAATATCGTAAACATTTTGATACACTCTACTTCTAAGGGCATTAATCGTTTTCCCTGTGTAAAAACAGGGGCATTGGTTGCAAGCTGCTAAATAAACTACCGCCTTATTACTACAGGAAAATTTATTTTTGTATACTAATTTCCCGTAGTTTGGTATATAAATTTCACTACCTTCAGTTATATATTGACATTGTAAACAAAACACACATTTATACATTCTCCTATTACCAAAATAAGCTACCTGGGATCTTTCTATCATATTCTTAAAAGTTGTATCCTTTTTGTAAACAGTATTAGGCACCATTCCCACTATATCAAAAGTAATCTTTACTGGTGGTAAATAAATTCCAATGATGTTGTATTATTTGTCTAATACCTGTGAACTGCTTATTATATTTAAAAATAGCAGCTCTACTAAAGGCTTTGGGCTCACTTCTGATCTCCCCATCATGAGCTATATCCAAGCTTTTACCTAATAATGGGAAAAAAATGTCCATTTTCTCTTTTGGTAACTACTTCCTGTAGTATATTGTCCACAAAATCTAAGGGGTAACCCCTCCTTATTAACATGCCTGTAAGAATGTGAATTTGGTCTAAAAACCCACAGTGATTTTACACCATCCTTGCTAGTCTAACCCCCTGCCCTTTTACCAGTGACTTTTTCTGATGTAAAGGGTGGAAACTACTAAAATGCAAAAGTGTATTGGAATATGTGGGTTTCCTAAAAATGGCAGTATCAAAACAGTTATCCAATTTATTTTTACTGATGGTAATGTCCAAGTAGTCTATTCTATTGTGAGAGATGGTATGTGAGAATTCAAGGAAATCTGTACTTTCCTTAATAAATAATAGGAATTCTTTAAGTACAAACTCGCTGTTGTTCCATAGGATTACTATGTCATCCAAGTAGCGCCCATAGTAATTCCAATATTTTGCAAAGGGGCTGGTAAAAATAAATTACATTTCCCAATATGCTAAAACAATGTTGGCAAAAATAGGGGCACAAATGGCCCCCATGGCTACCCCTTTACATTGTTTAAATAACTGTTCTTCAAAGGAAGAGGAAATACTTTGTGCAGATTGGGTACACATGTTTCTTACATGTAAAATAGTAACTCCATGCTGGATAGAGTTCAGAAATTTCATAGAAGCATTGTGGACAGACACATGTGAAGTATCTGACTCATCATTACTGTTCAATGCACTGATACCAATACATATCCCCAAAATACAGATGCACCTTCTTTGGTCCTTGCTTGCAATTGCAAGAAAAATCATGTCAAACTGGAAGTGTAAAAAAATCCTATCATTTACAGATTTTTTACTATTAGCTAAACTTGTATGTAATAGGGAGCTGCAAACTACTTCAGAAAGAACTACTAAGATAACACTTAAGAAATTAACTTGGTTGAAGCTTGAAAAACTACTAGATAAAATGTAATCACAACAATGACATGAGATCTGTTATGGACATTGTAAATAGTTATTGTTTCATGTTATGATGTTTTTAAGACATATATTGTGCGTATTTATATATCATATTTCTTGTATTATTTTATTTCATGAAAATCAATAAAAAATGTTTTAAAAAAATCCAGGTATCAATGAAAATGTTAGTATTTCTAGTGTTTCAAAATTGAGAAACATTTTGGGTTAAAAATTACTATATTTTAAATGTGGAATTTTACACGTATTTTAATATGAATTTATACAAATATTTTTGATAATGATGTCAGTTTTATATGGAAAATGTATGTAGTTCTTACTTCAAATAATTGATTGGTGGTTAATGGAATGTGTTTAATGGATGGAGAAGGATGTATATAAAATGGCTGGGTGTGTAAGTTAACTTTGTTCTGATGAAGTCCAACATTAATTGGGAAGAAAGCATTTAAATGAAGTTTTTACTGGAAACGTGAAGTTTTAACTGGAATTCTTGTTGTCTGTGGAATAAAATTGGATTCAACTATTGCGGTATCTTCAGCTGTGGTTACATAGTTTTTGTGTCCATTTGGTGTTTCCTGGTCTTTTTGTTTTTTTTTTAAACTGTAACAGTGTACTTCGGTCAGTCATATAATTTATCCCAAAAGACTGAGTCAGCTGCCCAGAAGAGTAAAGTAAAGCATTATCTGCAAACATGATTACAAAGCATTTCCAAGGTAAAGGTTACTGGCCTTTTGCATGCCAGTATCTCTCTTGAGTACCCACTGGCCTAAAAAAAAGTTCCTACTTGCAGTACAAACATTTTTTCCTGCTGAGTACTTCAGGAAGACCAAAAGAAAATAATTATCCAGTTTCTATTAATTTTTCTGCCCCCTCTCCCTTTCTGAATCAGTTTAATGTCTTGATTTCTGTACAGACTTAATTTATTTATCTCAGTCTGACAATGAGTCTGATGAAAAGAAATTAAACCTGTTGCTGTGCTGCTGATTTTGTAGTTAATATTGGGTGTTCATTTCTATAAATTCACTTTCAAATCAGGTGCTTTACTTGAATCACTTCTTTCCACTATGAGACTGCTGCTATACAACTAGTATCACCTCCAAATGGAACTACTGTCTCACTGAATTGAGACACCCATTCACACCTACATACAAACACGCTTACATTCCCCCCACACACACACACATGCACACACAATCCTTATCAGCTTATTGATGTCACTGCATGTAGTTATGATTCTCTTTGTCATTAGTTACTCACCTCAACTTAACTGCTGTAACCAGTGAGGAGAGGATCGAAAGAGCAGGTACAAGTGGGAGGGCTTAGAGCTCATAGTAAACAGAGCTCATAGTAAACACCTAGTATTGTGGATCACATGGTACAAGTGGGAGGGCTCAGGGCTCATAGTAAACACCTAATATTGTGGATCACATAGTACAGGTGGGAGGACTCGGCTCATAGTAAACACATAGAATTGTGGATCACATGGTACAAGTGGGAGGCTCAGGGCTCATAGTAAACACCTAGTATTGTGGATCATATGGTTCAAGTGAGAGGGCTTGGCTCATAGTAAACACCTCATCTTTAAACTCCATTTCCACCTCTACAGGGAGTGTTTCTGACTGCAGCTTGCTTCTGCTGAAATTAATGTAATATTAAGGATTTAATACACCCTGCATCCTGGAATACCCTCTGCTAGTGTCTTGATAGCCAAAATACACATCCTGTATAGGAAGACACAGTGATTTGGGCACTCTTAAAGGTTAAAATGATGGCAAACGTCCAGCATATTTACACCCTGTCTCCTGGAATACCCTCTGCTAGTGTCCTAATAGCCAGAATTCACCTCCTGAATAGTAAGACGCAGTGCCTTGGATGCTCTTAAAGTTAAACAGATGGCAAACGTCTGAGCATATTTACACCCTGCCTCCTGGAATACCCTCTGCTAGTGTTCTGATAGCCAAAATACACCTCCTGATTAGGAAGACGCAGTGCCTTGGATGCTCTTAAAGGTTAAACAGACAGCAAACATCCGAGCATATTGTATGTCCAGCTCTTAAACTATCAATGTTAGAATTCATTGTATTTTTAAATATTGAAAGCATGCCGCACAGAATCCCCCATTCCTCCATAGTCCTTCTGTTACCCTAATTACCTCCCTTAGCCTAGCTGCCCCATACCTCTGAATTACTTTTCATTAGCCTGTAGCCTTTGTTATTGGCTGGTTAGGCAGGTCTCATACCCTACTTTCTTGCATAGGTTTTTGTTCATAGGTTCATAGGTTCATAGGTTGGTACTAGGCTATCAGCCCTAGGGCCTATACAAGCCTAGTCATAACAATTCCCTGGCTATTTCTTCCCACATTATTTACTTTCCTGGACCCCTGTCTAGCAGGGCGACTGACATAATCCCTGGGGTGAATTTCCTTTCTCCCATCCAATCGTCAAGGTTCCTCTTGAAAAGGTCCAAAGAGGCACTCTGCTTGACATGTATGGGCAATCTATTCCAGAGTCTGGGGAGTCTCTGGGTCAGGAACCTATCCCTCCAGCATGTTTTGTTTATTGTGATGACAAGGTTTAGATCCCTGGAGCATGTAGCTCTGAGGGATTGGGATTTCTTTAAGTGTAGTATGTCCAACAGCTCTGGGTTTGACATGGCCCTGTATGTTAAGCAGAGATCGCCTCTGAGTAGACGATATGCGACAGAGTATAGCTGGAGTTTTTTAAGGTGGTCAGCGTAGGGCATCTGCTTTAGGCCTGTGATTATTTTAGTGAGGTATTTCTGAGGCCTTTCCAGTTGTTGCAGATGTCTTGAGAGGTACATACCAAATGGGGCGTTGTATTCTATAATGGGTCTAATGAGGGATGAGTACAGTGGGACAATTACCTCCTTTTTTCTGGATGAAAAGCCCTTCGTGATGAGGTGTGCCACATAGAAGGATTTCCTGACTGTTGTGGCGATGTGGGTATCGAAGGTGAGACCACTGTCCACCTGTGTCCCTAAGTCTCTTATCACACTTTCTGTGTTTAGTGTACTGCCACCTATATGGTAATTCATGGATACATGTTTTTTCCCAAAGGGATAACAATACATTTCTTGGCATTGAGCTTGAGCCCATGGCTCTGGCACCAAGCATCTGTTTCTGTAAGGCCCTTTTGTAGAGTATCCACATCATTTGGGGATTCAATAATGGCTCCCAGTTTGCAGTCATCTGCAAACTTTGTTAGCCAGAGTCCCTTAGTGTTGACCTGTACTTCAGAGAAGTAGATGCCAAACAAGAGCGCCCCAGGACTGAACCCTGAGGTACTCCACTTGTCACTTGTCTGGAGCTGGATTTGGAGTCGGCTACTTTTACAGTGTGGGTTCTATCAGTAAGCCATTTACCAACCCATTGGGTGACATAGGGATTAATGCCCAACTTAGTAAGTTTATCTATGATTCCAGAGTGGGGGATGGTGTCAAAGGCCTTGGCAAGGTCTAGATAGGCTGTGTGGACCACCTTACCCTTGTCCATGGCTCTGGAGACTGATTCAAAAAAGTCAATCAGGTTCAGGAGACAAGATTGGCCCTTCACAAACCCAAACTGGGTGGGGTCCAGTGTTTGAAGGTTGCCAATGTCTTTGTTTATAAGTTCCATGATAATATGCTCCATGGCCTTGCAGATAAGGCTTGTCAGACTGATGGGACGGTAGTTTCCGGGATCCAAGGTGGATCCCCCCTTGTGGATTGGGATAACTGTAGCTCTGCCACTCAGTGGGCATGAAACCTGAGGTGAGGCTATGATTAAACATGACACTTAGGTGAGGTGCCAGTTCATATTGTAGTTCATGTAGTACACAGCCCGGGATGTCATCTGGTCCCATGGATGCTGTATTCTTGGCTTTAGAGAGTGCGTTTTGTACCTGTGTGGCCGCTATTACTGGAATTTGGCAATCTTCCGGTATTGAGATGGGCCATTTAGGGGGTGAGAGGGGGTTGAAGTTGGCACTGACTCGATCTGCCAGGATATTGGCAATATCCTTCGGATCAGTATATTTAATGCCATTCTGTTTTAGCTCAGAGCAGATCTGAGCATTGCCATTTAGATTCTTGAAATAGTTATAGAATGCTTTGTGGTTGTCTTTGGAATCTTTGGCAATTTTATTTTCGTAACTAGCTTTGGAGGATTTTATGAGGCATCTCAGTTTCTTACTGAGGCTAGTAAGGGAGTTTTTTGCATCCTGGGATTTTCCTCTTTTCTGCAAAAGTTTCTTCCTTTTGTTGTTCTGTTATAGCCCTCCTGCAGCTATTTCCCTTACCTGATAGTTAAAAATGTTCTATATTACCCCCCAGAAACCCTTGTTAACATACACTGCTTTGCTAGTTAAGAGTTTCTGGCTAAATAATTCTACAAGTGCCCAAACACTTGCTCCTACTACATTCAATCTTTGCTGCCTGTTAATATTTATTTCAAACAGTATAAAGCAAAGGTCATTAGCCCTTCTAAGCCTTGTCATACCTGTAACATTTGTGGACATTGTTTTTTTCTGGTCCTGGAATCACAGGATCTGTGCCTGCAATCCATACAGACCCTATATGTGTCCTCTGTACCCCTCCCCTTTCCTTACTCAACTCACGTTGGTTTCGACCGAGGTTTCTTACTCCCCTCCCTCCCCCTTGGCACCGTCTTTAAACTCCATTTCCACCTCTACAGGGAGCGTTTCTGACTGCAGCATGCTTCCACTGAATTTAATATAATATTAGGGATTTAAGTAAGTTATCTCTCTTGCTCATATGTATTAACACCCTAGTTCTGTAATAACTGTTTTCTTTGGCTTACAACAAACGAATGAAGTGACCCATTGAATTTATTCAGAAACGGTCCTACTGTGCTTCATTTCTCTGCATAGCTTTACTGTTGTATGAGCAATTGCATACTTAATACTTTATGTAAACTAAAGGGATAACTTGTCTTTAACTTGATATATGCCCTGTGCATATATTATAGATTTACTGTTGTTTGAACAATTGCATACTTCTAATTTCTGTAAACTCAAGGGATAACTTGTTTTAATTTGATATATGCCCTGTGCATATATTAAATGCAGTACAACAGCTTTGTTTGATGGTCATAAGTGTTTAATTTGGATATATGGCCTGTGTATGTGCTAAGAAGCGTTTCTACTGCTTTGTTTGATGGTCATAGCTCTCTACTGTTGGGTGAATTGGTAAATGCTAAACTGTATACCTCATTGCAAATGAAGTAAACCTCATGTTTGATAATTAATGTACCATGTGCTTAAAACTAAGCAGTTTTAACCAAATAATAGTGTTTCCTTTGTAACGCTATCTAGGGTAGTCTACAGACATAACCATCATAGATAGTGTAATAAGGAATTTACTTATTGTATTGGCTATGATATTGTCTTCTTGTTTGAAACTGTTCAAAGATAACTAGGTAGCATTTCAAGTGGAATACAAACACTGTTTTTGCAAACTGGGAAATGTTTAAAGTGGGAATCAGGCATTGTTTTTGTGTTACATTTCTTGAATAGCATAACAAATCTAACCTCTAAGAAGCCATTGTTGCATCTGCATTTATCTGTGCTTCTTCCTTTTAGTACACCCTGCCTCCTGGAATACCCTCTGCTAGTGTTCTGAGAGCCAAAATACACCTCCTGCATAGGAAGGTGCAGTGCCTTGGATGCTCTTAATGGTTAAACAGATGGCAAACGTCCGAGCATATTGTATGTGCAACTCTTAAACTATCAATGTTAGAATACATTGTATTTTAAAATACTGGAAGCATGCCACACAGAATCCCCCATTCCTCCATAGTCCTTCGGTTACCCTAATTACCTCCCTTAGCCTAGCTGCCCCATACCTCTGAATTACTTTTCATTAGCCTGTAGCCTTTGTTATCAGTTGGTTATGCAGGTCTCATACTCTAATTTCTGGTTAGGCAGGTTTCATATCCTACTTTCTTGCATAGGTTTTGTCTATCTGTTATAGCCCTCCTGCAGCTATTTCCCTTACCTTATAGTTACAAACACTCTATATTACCCCCCAGAAACCCTTGTTAACACACACTGATTTGCTAGTTAAGAGCTTCTGGCTAAATAATTATGCAAGTGCCCAAACACTTGCTCCTACTACATTCTATATTTGCTGCCTGTTAATATCTATTTCAAACAGTATAAAGCAAAGGTTTTTAGCCCTTCTAAGCCTTGTCATACCTGTAACATTTATGGACATTGTTTTTTTCTGGTCCTGGAATCACAGGATTTGTGCCTGCCCGCTCTGTTTGCTCTTTGGGCTCACTCCACTCCCCTACCCTACCCCACCCCCATTCCCACCCACCCCCTCTATCATTACATTTATACACCAATAACCCCCACCCCTATCTACCTCATCACCTGTAGACCAATCAGCTCACACTCTCTAGCCCCACCCCTATTTTCCAATCACATTTAATTTACACCTAATCTCCATAGAGAATGCCTTGCCACATATAGATTCATAGATTAGGTTCATAGATTAGTACTAGGCTAACTGCCCTTGCAAGCCATTTTAAGCCTAGCCAGTTATCCCTTGTGAGACTCAAACCATGTACCTTGTGTTTATAAGGCAAACACCTTAACCATTAGGCCACCCTCCCAACCATACTCACATAGACTCACAACATTCTTATTCCTACCCTCTTTACATCTCTAACTTTATTAAACCTTACTACCACTACATATTCCACCTTGCCATCACTAACTCCAAGATCTAGTACACAAACCCTTCCACTGCCTCTTAGCAGAAATAGCTATTCAAACATCTCACCCTCCTTATTCCTACACAATGTGTATGACCTAGACAAAACAAAACTCTTCCATATCCACTCCAAACTCAAATTAAACTACACTTATCTTCCTAAACCACTTTCACATAAAAATGACACTGATGTTATTATTCACCTCCTCCTCTCTCTCACACAGTGTGGGGACATCCATCCCAACCCTAGCCCTACATCTTCAACCACCTCAAAAATCCTACAGCTTCAACTGGTAACAATAAACACACGTAGCATATGTAACAAATTACTGAGTTCCATGCATGGCTATCCACTCACACCCCAAATATTGTAGCAGTAACAAAAATGTGGCTAAAGCCTCACATTTCTGATACTGAAATTCTTCCTCCAGGGTACAACATACTTCGTGCTGATAGACTCCACAAAAAAGGTGGTGGCGTAGCACTAATCTACGATCACAGCCTTAACATAACAATCTATCCCAAACAACCCCCCACTTTTGGCAATCTAGAAAGCTTACTAACTTCCTTTCAAATTAATAACAAACGTATAATTATACCATTAATCTACATCCCACCAGGACAAAATATCCCCCTCCTTGAGGACTTTTTATCATGGGCAAACCAAAACATCTCCCAGGAAACCATAATTCTAGGAGATACAAACATTAATTGGGTGAACCTAAAAAACAATTCTCCAGTCAACAGCATAAACCTACATAGCTTTACACAGATCATTACAACTCCTACCCACGGCCTATCCACTAGATCAGAATCCACCCTAGACTGGATATTAATATCTCACCCACAAAATTATTCCAACTCAGATACCTTACCTGATATACTAAGTGACCACATCCCAGCATTCACCCATAGGACCCACCTTCAAATATCAAAAACACACAACTAGAAAACATCCAGAAATCACTCCCACTTTGACCCAGATAAATTTGTAAGTATCCTAAAAACCCAAAATTGGCTCGCACTAAAATTGCTCCCCCTAGATGATGCCATTAACTATTTCAACAAACTTTTACTGGACAAATTAAAGAGCTTAGCCTCTACTCAAACCAAATGTACCAAGGTTAACCATGCCCCATTGGCTAACTAAATCAACAAAACAAAACCTTCTCTATAGAGATAAAGCATGGAAACAGTGGCAAAAATGTAAAACTAAACAAACCAAACTTGCCTATAAGCAACTCCAAAACAATTCCAAAAAACTAGTCATACAAGATAAGAAAAATACTTTACCTCGCAGCTATCCACCGCAAACAACAATCCAAATAAGTTTTGGAAATCAGTTTCCACATTACTTAATCCGGGCTCACTACAAAACCCATCCCCAACACCTGACAAAAGCCCACAGCAAATCTCTCATGATTTTAACACCCATTTCATTACTACTATTCAAAACCTAATCAAAGACCCTACAACAGATTCCTTACATAATAATAAAACTTCCTCTTCTCTAGGCTCCTGTATTAATAATCCAATAGCACCTTCATTCTCCATTCAACCCATTCCTACCTCACAAATATGCAAACTTCAAAATAAACTTAAACCCTGCTCTCTATCTGCTGACAAACTCCCCCAAATATTTAAAGCTAGCATCAAGCGCAATTGCATACCCAGGCAGTATACTAATAAATTGATCTCTCTCTGAATGCTATGTCCCAAACTATGGAAAAAATCTATCATTACCCCACTACACAAAGGTGGAACCTCCCATGACCTGTCAAACTAATGCCCAATCTCAATACTTTCACCACTATCAAAAATATTAGAAAAATGTGTACATACTCAATTACTTACTTCCTAGACAATGAGCTTCTCTCTCCAACACAACATGGCTTCTGTCCAGGACATAGCACAGTTACACCCCTGCTCTCTTTCACTGATACTGTCAACAAAGCCTTTGACATTGGTCTCTATACTTCAGTAATCCTACTAGATCTGTCAAAGGCTTTCGACACAGTATCACACAACAAACTACTACATGAAATATCAAAACTAGGATGTTCCCCCAATTCTGTCAAATGGTTTACCTCCTACCTCAGTAACAGAGAACAATCAGTAAAATGGCAAAATGCGCAATCTACCTATCAAAAAAACAACATAGGAGTCCCGGGTTCCATTCCAGGGCCACTGCTCTTCTATATTTTTATCAATGACCTTCACAAAGTCTCTCAACTAGGAAACCTGATCCAATATGTTGACGATTCGACAATTATATCTTCCACCAACAATTTCTATGACCTTCTCAAAATAACCTAAAAAGCTTTTACTTCCATAGAAACCTGGCTAAGTAATTCTCAACTTTTACTTGTTGAATTCTCAACTATTACTAAACGCCAAAAAAGCAAAACTACTCCTATTCACTTCAAAACCACCAAACACAGACTTTAAGATTTTTTTCTAAGGATGGAATTGAATTAGAAATAACTAGAACTGCCAAACTATTAGGCATGACAATAGATGACAAACTTACCTTTGAGCCACATACATAATAAAAACAGTACACTTCAAATTAGGCAAACTGTATAGGCACAAACTATACGTCAACAAGCAAACCAAAGCTAAACTAACAAGTACCCTGCTCCTCCCTTCCCTTCTAAGTACCCTACTCCTCCCTTCCCTTCTAAGTACCTTGCTCTCCCTACTCTTCTAAGTACCCTGCTCCTCCCTTCCCTTCTAAGTACCCTGCTCCTACTTTCCCTTCTAAGTACCCTGCTCCTTCCTTCCCTTCTAAGTACCCTGCTCCTCCCTTCCCTTCTAAGTACCCTGCTCCTACTTTCCCTTCTAAGTACCCTGCTCCTTCCTTCCCTTCTAAGTACCCTACTCCTCCCTTACCTTCTAAGTATCCCGCTCCTCCCTTCTCTTCTAAGTACCCTACTCCTCCCTTCCCTTCTAAGTACCCTGCTCCTCCCTTCCCTTTTAAGTACCCTACTCCTCCCTTCCATTCTATAGTACCCTACTCCTCCCTTCCCTTCTAAGCACCCTGCTCCTCCCTTCCCTTTTAAGTATCCTGCTCCTCCCTTCCATTCTAAGTACCCTGCTCCTCCCTTCCTTCCTATCTTCACCAATCTACTCTCATCCCTTAGTAATAAACTGCAATTCTGCTATTATAAAATAGCTAAATTTGCCTCAGGAAAACCAAACCACACACACCACTGTGAAGCAGCTGCAGAACTCAACTGGCTCAAATTCTCGAGCCATCTTTCTTATACCCAACTAACACTAGTGCACAAACTAATTTTCAAACCCCACCTCTACCCAACAATTCACTCAGTCAGGCAAACTTGCACTCCTACTCGGTGGCTTCGATCATCTCAGAAACAACTTATAAAGGTTATCAAACCAAACAAAAGAGCTGGACAAAGTCTGTACTCCTGTAATATAGCCAAACTTTGGAACGCATTACCCTCCCATATAACTCTAATGGAATCTTTTAAACTCTTTAAATCATCACTCAAGGTATATTACCAAAAAAACTTATCCTGTCACTGCACAACAATCCGACCTCCATAGCTTCCCCACCTCATGCTAAACCATCCTACAGGGCAATCTCAACTTACCTCTGTATATATTGCTGCCCTTTACTGCCTGACCTTTCCCTCCTTCCCCCTACCTCTTGCTACACCATCCTATGTGACACTTACAACTTACCTCACTATATACTTCTGTCCCTTACTCATAGGCTTTACTCTCCCTCTTGTTTGAAACCTTCTGTGAATTTTATCTGAAGATGGAACTATGAATATGTTCTCTTAATGTACTATACTGAATGTACTACCATTATGGTATATAATGAGCAAATGTTTTTTTAAATTCTTAAATGTCTTAATGTTCTTTATTTTTAAATGTATTACCGTGGAGCTTTTCTCCCCGGGCCTCCACTGAAAATAGCTCAATGGCCCAGTGGACTTTCCCGGTCAACAAATGTCAATAAATACATAAATAAATAAATAAATAAATAGTATTGTGAATCACATGGTACAAGTGGGAGGGCTCAGGGCTCATTGTAAACACCTAGTATTGTGGCTCAGATGGTACAAGTGGGAGGGCTCAGGGCTCATAGTAAACACCTAGTATTTTGGCTCACATGGTACAAGTGGGAGGGCTCAGGGCTCATAGTAAACACCTAATATTGCGAATCACATGGCTCCTTACAAGTAATTATTCTTTTAGTGCTTGCTATTACTAGCAGCCCAAACAGACCCTATAACAGCACCATTGTAAAGTATGGGTTATGGTGGGATGAGGTGACAGGGTTGCAGCCTGAATGTCAACAGTAAAAATATTGTTTTAAAACTAGCTCAGTGCACAGTAGCTTAACAGACAATCTTTTAGTTTCATCACAGGCGCCTGCATACTTAGACTGCGTTGAACAAGAACTTCAGCTAGATTGATTTGCAGAGGTGCTGCAGTTAAGTCAAACAATTGGCAATTAATAAACACCAACCAAATAAAAGTATTTTCATACAAAAACCTTTCTCTTGGCATTTTTTGGAGGAACTATTGCAGCCTGATAGCTCTAGCCATGGTGACAGATGAGGATCATTGTCATGACACTTCTGAGCAGGAACTTCTATGTTCCTAACTTAACTGAAATGGCCACTACAAACTCTCATGTTCTGGGTTAATGTCACATTCTCAGTCACAAGTAAGAACTTTACTTAAAATAGCATCTCAGACACCATTACTGCATGGAAAAGTCTCATTAAACTAAGAAAATAAATCAAAATCAGACACCACACTGCCAAGAATCCAACCTTAACTGATTTAAGGACCGAAAGTAGGCAATATTCCAAAGTGCATTCCAGTTTGCCTCTAGAAATTAAACATCATTTTAGCTTGTAGGGCCAAAATGGAATACAGAGCAACAGTATATCCCCAGAATGTAACAAAATCTGTGTAGGCACAATTTAGTGCCTACACAGAATGTTACCATGTCTGTGCACATGGTTCCCCCTCGGCAGTGCAGCATGCATATAATGATGGTATGTTGCCAAGGGAGAGCCGAGAAACACAAGAATTGAATCAATGCAGGGAGTGGTGTAGTGATAACCATATCAGCAGAGGAGTAAGAGACTCCTTGCACGGAGGTAGCGTTTTATTATTAATTAATTTTTTTTTTATGAAAAAGCATGTTTGTGTAGTGTGGAGTGGAGCACAGCAATTTTAAGTGGTGTCCACAGATAAGACAGCAGACACCTGCCAGATATCTAAAAATAGAAACCAGATGTCATTAATTATTTACTTAAATGTGAGGTTTAAGCATATATAAATGTGTTTGCACAGTATGGTGCGGAGCTCAGCACTGCTTATATGTAGTTTTGTGGTATATGTGAAGGTATACCAGACCTGCTAAGACCTGCTAAACACCGTATAAACATGATAATGGCTGCCAGTGTTTATGCCCTGCTAGGCTCGCCTTCTCTGGTTTGCATGCTGCTAAGACTATGGTACTGTGAATTTTCACACTTCTCAGCTCAGCTGTGCTGGTTAATGTGGTGCTAAGTGATACAATGCTTTTTTGAATGTTGCCTGATGACGTGTAAGGGTGGGAAAATAGCCTCTATTAAGCTCAACAGGAGGGAATACAGCAGAATCCGTTGGAGTTCTTCCTCTGATGGGTGCTATGGCTGGTGTTGGTGAAGGTACATGCTTTCAGGCACAGCTTTTGGGCATTCTGGAGTCCAGAGTCATGGCTGGACTCCTAGTTAAAAACTATGAAGACCACAGCTGCTGCAGGGAGGTTTCCAGGGCTCAGAGTGTAAGGTGGAAGCCTGGGATGAGCTGACCAGAGAACTCACCAGTGTTACTGGTATCCTGCACTTAGGTGAGCAGTGTTGTCACCATCATGATGACCTGAAACAAGGAAAGGGGAACTCTTGGACACCTGGGTGCAAGAAGCTCAGGTAGGGAATGCCCCACAAATATGTAAGCAATTTTACCTCTGTTTCACGAGTATTTAATCTGAATGTCTGCAAAATTGGTATGCATAATGGTGTGCTTCTCTCCTGACAGCTGCAGAAGAGAGGGCTTGCAATGTTGAGTCACACACCAGATGCCTGGCCAGGTTGTGCAGTGAGTGTGGTGAGTACAGATGTATTATGCTAACTGTAGTGAAATAAGCAAGAAAGGATAAAGCATTAACTGCATGAAAGTATATACAATAAAGTATGTAGTGCAATAAATGTGGAATTAGAGCTGTATTGCAAAAAATAAATAATTCCAACTCTTCTGCAATAAAACATGGAACAATACCGATAACATAAAGGAAAATGGTGTACATCAGGACTGGGTTGTTGTAACAATCTCAGTGGAGTTGTTTGCATTCAGGCTGTAACATAAGATGCTGCAGTCAAGTATAACACCGTAATAGCTGTAGAATACAAATCTAATGGCTGCTAATTCTATTGTTTAACTCCAACAGTACTGTTCAAGGCTGTCTCTTGGCCACTATTGTTCACATAATGCTCTGTCATCCACAGACATCAGGTAATAAAGGTAAATGAGTGAGGTAGCCCACTCCATGAGCTGATATTGTTTGTTGACTTCACAGATATTTCAAACCTCTAACAATAAATTGTGTATACCAGCATTGCTTATACTGATATATAGCTTACCTACTATCTGCGTTATGCCTGTATTTCATACATGTGTGTTCTAATTGTGTATACTGATATATAACTTACCTACTGTCTGCATTATGCTTGTATTTCATGCATGTGTGTTCTAGTTTCACTGCAGTCTTTTATGACACTGTAGTAGTACTGCCAGGTCATATTTTGGTTCCATGTATGCTCTAGGCAAATATCACTCAGCTGCTGCAGTGGATTAATACAGTCCATGCACATGTCCCCTGCAGTCACCGCTACTGGGTTCTATTCCCATGCTGCCCACCAAGGTATAACTGCTGTTTAGTGTCTGTATTGTACACATACATGTTTCTCAAGGGTCACAATTTCAAGTTATGTAATTAATAGTGTGTAATCTACCTGTTACAGGAATACCATGCCAATGAGTACCTAGATTGCAAAGTATCACCATTTCAGCCCACAGAACACCTTGGCAGTTATGTAGGTCCACCTGATGTGCAATTGTTCTGCGTAGGTGTGTACCCGCAGTTGTAACCATTTGGCCCATAGTGTCCTATGCATATAGCCTGAAAGGTATGTACATGCTACATCAGCTATAGGAGACTTGTACTCACTGTGCACATAAAGAAAATACAGACCCGTAGAATAGGTAGCAGTACTGTTGTAAAGGAAGTAAGCAGCAATGTTACTAATGGAATGATTTTCTCTCTCTCCCCACCCCTTATCTTTATTTATTTATTATTTTTTGGGGCATGTGTTTTATTATGTATTATACTGGATGCATATTAACATATCTTGTTAAATTACTTATTTTGTTGGCCGTATGCTGTAACTGTTACTGGCATGTTGTTATACTGACCTGTTAGTTATTGTTGTGTTTCACATAATATGCATTGATATGTAATTGTGTTATTTCCAATGCTCTTCCAACAATGTTTTGTTAATAAGTAACCTATACTTACTGCTATACCTCCATTATCACAGCACGTCAGAGTAGGCCGGTTCCTGGTGATCCGCCTACCTTGCCTCAACTGGCTGTTGCACCAGGAGCATGTCTGGGACCCAGGCCAGTGGTGCCCCTCTGATCCCTCTGCACCACCTGTGACATCAGGTGGAACCATCTCAGTGGACGGGGCCAGACCTCCCCCTGGGAGTGGTGACGGAAGGGCTGCAGTCACCCAGGATCAACTGCCAGTCATGGTGCATAGGATTGTTCTCCAGAGTTATGAATGCTACCTGCACCAGTTTGAGAGCATGCTGGCAGACCTGGAGGGGAAGGCTTGCCCTGGCACCCAGCCTCCAGCACAGCCACCCTCTGGGCAGTGAAGGATCTGTGTCAACTGTCCCATGGGTGGGGACATGAGTCATGCTACTGCCGTCTGGATGCACATGTGACTTGGATTTCACAACATCTTCCCCATCCAAAATGTTTATTCCCTTCATTTGACACACTCCACCCCTGTTTGCTGTCTTGTTTGTCTGCAAACACATCCTCTCCTACCCAATTTACCTCCCCACATTTACCTATGCCCCTTCACCTACATTCCACTCTCACCTTAAAAAAATGGGCACCTGTCCCCAAAATAATTATCATCCCATACATAGCTCTCAATGTTGCACATGTGTCCACTGGACATGACTAATCTGGTCTAATTGACTTGACAACACAGTTATGTTGTTCCCACCCCTCTCTCTTGGGCTTGAGAGTCCAGATTAATTTACAAAATCTGTCAAAATGTACAGCTGTTGCTGTACAAGATATGGATAGCTATGGTTCTTTCCTACACCCTTCCTGCACATCCCTAACTGCCTTTCAATATGTTTTCCCCTGCTTACCCCCATTTCACCACTTTCCTAGCACCGTCTTTTTATTTTCTTTATATTTTTTAGCAGAGATTTGTGCGGAGCTAAGTGAAGCAGTGCTGTGTGGCACACCGCTTCTCTTAGCTAAGTTTAAATTAACCTTAATGATCAAATGTGTTTATGACATTGTTATACACATGTACAAAATAAACAACCCAACCAGGCCCCTCTAGCCTACAGTCTACTGCATTAATCCACCACACTACACAGATCTGACTTAAAACAGGTGTTTCCAGCAAAACATACTGATTGCCGCTTATAGTCATTAGGCATGTAACTGAAATAAAAAATAATGGGAAAAATGGGAATGCTCCTTGGACTCAGGTGCAATAATACACCAGTAGACAGCCAAAGACATAATAATGGATGTAAGTGGGGCCTGTGATAGCAGGTATATGTATGCTTTTATCAGCAACTTCTGGAAAGACACCTGCTAAGGCAGCAATGGCAAAGGACATGTATAATTGGGACCCTGGTGCAGAAATACAGCCATTTAAAGCCATGCATATAGTGATGGATGTAGAAATGTTTGTCACAGCCCGTATATGTGCACATAAATCTTACAAATACACATACTTTTGCAGTGACTCAGTAGCACAGCTTTTTAATTGCCTTGCATGCAGTACATTTTGCCACACTTAGTCCTGGGTTCAAATCCAGTTTTGTGTTGCAGTTCAATTACATTACTGTGAAGACAGCAGGTAATAACTGAGTCATGCAGTCCTAATCTACATAGGTTACTGCTAGTTAATGAACTGCTACCCAGTTTTGCAAGTCAGATACCTGCAGGTAGGGACACACTGCTCATATATGTATAGCCTAACTATATGTTGCCTACTACTCTGTTATTGCCACCATTGCATAACAGACATACCTTAATCACAAGCCTGGATTGGACTGTACAGGGTACCCTTACCCTGGCTATGCCATAATGACAGGGCTGCCACAGCTGCTACAGTTACACATACAGCTTGCTGTCCTCAAAAGTGTCCTCACTTACCCTATGTGCCCTATTCTGCAGCAGCAGCTGCAGCCTGTAGCATACACAGCTGTATGTAAAGGTGGCTGCTACAGACCTACTTTACCTTTCAAATCCCTTGAACAAGGGATCCGGACACAGCCATATGTAATGGGAGGGGGGCTAAGGCCTACAGATAGGGATATGTGTAACAGTTTGCCCCTACAAAGATAGTAGGTTGATAGACTAACAGCTATTGAATTAGCATGCATATTATGATGGGTATGAAATCTGACACTCAAATGTGTCTCTTACCTTACCATCTTCAACCCACAATGTTTGCCAGTGAACTGACAGATGACCACAATATCATGGGACACTGACCATACATATGAGGCGAAACTGTAGACCTACTCCATAAATCTCTACAGTTGATAGTTATAGAACCTACCCTCTGCAATGCTGTTTTCTTCACACCTCAATAATGTCCATCTTAACAACTGAGAAAGGTGCCCAGCTCTACATGAAGGCTTTATATATTGCACTGTGGTGGTATGTCACTGGCCAGTGCTAGTGGAATTCAGCTGTTTTGGCTGCAATTAGCAATTCTAAGCCACAGATTGGTGCAGAGGCAACTACCTGCTAATGAGGAGTATCTTAAAAAGGCAAGCAGCTGATTATGGGGAACAGGTCTGTATGAGACTTAACTCACATGGAGGGCATTTCCAAAAGATTATCAGAAGCAAAGCTCAAAAAAGGAGTATTGCACTCCACCAGGTATGTAATACATTTCTCCATATAACAGGATGCAGATGGAGATGGAGGTATGGGTAATAGAGATTACAATAATATGCCTGTCTTAGATCTATGGTAATTACATGAGAGTGATACTCTGCTGTCCTCCACCTACAGACATGCCTCTCAACTGTCCCTGGTTTTCAATCCCATCTCAGCTCTGTCCCTGTCAATCCCTCCTACAACGGTTGGCTGCTGTAGGAAAGCTAGCGGATTACATATAATACAGCTTGACAATGAGTAAGGATGTACACTCCTGTAATGTCAAGTAATGTACTGAAATTCACCTGCCTCATTCAGTCACTGCCTCACATACATAGTTCTAACATTTTAAAAGTGTCCCTGAATGTCCCTGAGGTACTCTGGCTAAATCCCCATTTCTGCTGATATATATTTGATGGCTATGTCTAACATACCTGTCATCCCTTTACAGCATGAAAGCAGGACAAATCAATGATTTATGGGGAGACCAAGGCCCAAACGCAGCAACAATGTTTAAATATTTGTCAGAGATCCACAAGTTTGAGTGAAACTGACAAAATTATGAGGCAAACATCCTGACATTCTGCAAACAACTGCATAGTTGAGAGGTATGATGCCTACAGGGAACATATACTAGAGCAGGTTTGCATTGTTTTCTGTCATTGTGGTACATTGGTGTTGCTGGACTGTCTCTATATAATTGTTGCAATAGCACACTATTAATTGTCTGGCAGTGGCCATATGACATATCAGTGGGAGATTTCCCGTAGGGGAAACACCACAGTAGACTGCAGTGCAGGGTTTTGAAACATACAGCAGAATCTGTAATGGCACACAGGGACATACCCCAGTATTGCTACTATCTTGGTGGTAACCACACATTTAGAGTGTTGCCAGACTGTGGTGTATGACATGTGAGGGAGCAGTGGATTGTACAGGCCATACAGAGTAGACATCCATGTATCTGGTCCTGTAATGTGTTCCCCCTTTTGCTATCTTTTAGGAACCATGTACTGCAGGAGACATGCCCCCTTCACAAATGTGGAAAATTACATAATAGTGGTTGGATTGAGGCAGCGCCATCGCATTTTATTGTCCAGGGGGAGGCATAATCAGGAGCAGTGTGCAGCATTGTGGGCAGACCATGTGTGGGATGTCAATCAGATTGGCCTACAGGACAGGATATGAGCAGGTCCAATACCAGGCAACAGACCTGTTGAATTCTGCACAATGACCATGCCACCACCATTGGAGGGCCTGCGACAGAACAACCACTATCAGCTGTGACACCTGTGTGCTGGCCCAGCAATCAAAGAGCCTCAGTCCTCACCACAAACATTAGTGAGGGGCATCCATATAGGAAAAGGATAATAAATACACACAGCAAAGTACAATTTATCTTAGAAGTGCACAGAGATCACAGTCAGTCTTGGGCTGATTTCTCCCTTTCTCTCCAGGTCTCCAATAAGACTCCCCACTGGCACAGCTATAGGGTCCGGATCTCAGCCAAGTGTGCTAGCTAAAACCTCCAGCATCCTCTCTGTCCAACCAGTGCTTCGTGTCCCTACCCAAATAGCTGACACACACACACTTTGAGATAAGAGTTATTTACAACCACACAAACACTCCTGGGGAAGGCTGGCACAGGTTCTCTAGCTGTGCCCCTTTTACCCAGACTTTATAGTAGAAATCACTGCCATCACCCACTAATATTTATCAGCTACCAAAAAGGCCCTTATGAAAGGGGGTACAATTATTACTGTGCAATATTATTATCCACATGGTAAGCACAAATGAACAGTCAAGTCTTATTTGGAGTGGCTTGGCCACTATCACTATATACATGTAATGTACTCCTAGAGCTTAAATTATCTCTACACAAAACAGCCACAGTTGAAATGTTTAAAAATATTTAATAAATAATAAAAGCACAAGATAATACTTCTTACTACACAGTGCTAGTCAAGAGTTCAGAGATCGCAGAGAAATACTTAAAATAATACAGTAGAAAAGTTCTGACATCAGTACAGAAAAATACTAATCTAATCTTCCTATTTCCTAGCTATATCTAAGAGAAAACATGGTTCTAAAATAAACATACATATAGAGCAAGACAGTGCTGGTGGTGTTGGATGTTTTCAAGACAAATGCTCAATGCCCTCATTCTTTCTGTCCTTAATTTGATAACACAGTACCACTGATTCATTTCAGATTACATCATTTCTTTCTGGTTCACAGGCTAACAGAACTCAGAAGTTAATAGGCCTTTTGATCTTGCAGCTGGTCAGGAAGCCAGAGCAATAAAAGAAATTATACATGTAAATTCTAGCCATTAACCCTGGCTTCAAACAATAGGCAGAATGCCTCCCTTTAGACATCTCGGGCCCAAGTTTTAGATCAAAGAATTTCACAATGCTTGGCTTATCAGCTTTCTTACAGCAAAGTGCACTGTTGTTACATTTTTTCCAGTTCAACATTCAATACAGTCTTTTCACATTTAAGAGAACAAGCCTGTGGCTTACATTAATATTTACAAATGACAGAATTATCTACAAAATTATATCTAGCTAGGCTGGAAGCCTTCACCTATCTTCACATCAGCCACAGAGGTGAACCTAGCAACACATGACAGCTCCCAGGCATCCATCACACCTTGCAATGTGGAGGTGGGTGTCACAGTGCCACAACAGAGGAGACTCCAGGGAAGCAAACTGTGTTCACCAGTATAACACTGGATTAAGTACCTCTGATTTGTTTCCTATTGAATATATTTTTGCTAACTGCACTATTCAGAGCATTTTTTAATTAACTTTGCAACTATTATTATCAACCTTATTAAGATAGAAGAAAGCTTCTCTATTCATCAGTGAGAGTGGTGAGCTTTGAGCAGCCTATCTGTCACTGGAGGAGTGGTTTCAGCTCAGAATCTATAGTGCCTTTTTAGGCAAGGTTCAAATGACAAATTCACCACCGTAACAGGAACAGGCAAGCAAAAACTGAGGGTGATGCTATTCAATGCTAGAAGTCTAAATCTCAAAATGCACTCACTCGAGGCACTCCTTAAAATGGAGAACATCGATATCTGTGCAGTGACTGAGACCTGGTTCAAGGCTCCAGAGAGCACCCCTGCACTACCAGGCTATAACTCATACAACACTTTTTGGCCATGAACCTGGACCGGAACACCAAAGGCGGAGGTGTGTCCATATTCATTAAGGATATCCACACCTCCAGGTTAGTTGCTCAGCATAATGCAGCCAAGGTTATCCAAGTGTAACTAACTCTGGGCAAAACTGCAATCCAAATTGTAGCTTGCTACAGATCACCCACCATGCCCCAGGATTCCCACTTCTCTTTTCTTGATGTACTGGAAAATATTAGGGTTCAACCAAACACCCTAATAATGGGCAATTTCAACTACCCCACCATTAACTGGGAAAACTACTCATGTACCAACTCCTTCGCTCAATGCTTTCTGGAATTCATAAACTCCAATGCCCTGGATCAACTTATCCACACCTCCACCAGGGGCAACAGTATCTTAGATCTGGTCATTACCAACATGAGGTGTTCCACACCTGAAGTCAACACCTCATTGGTTCGATCCGATGATAAGCTAATTACCCTAGATATCCACATCCTGCCCCCACCCCCCATTAAGGAAACCATGGTAAAAAATGTCTCCAAAGCCAACTTCATGCTTCTTAAGACAGAAGTGGTGAACTTCATGACACCCATGCAGATGGACAATACAGTTACGACTACTGAATCCTACACAATTGCACTTTATAAGCACTTACATGAGTGCATGGATTGTGCTATCTCAAACAGAACCAAGACGCTATCCTCCAAAAAAAGGAAGCCAATCTCTTGGTCCCCTGCCATAAACAAACTGTACAACAGAAGGAAGAAACTGTTGCAAAAGAGAGTAAAATCCCATGAGTGGAGGAGCTCCCTGGTCAGCCTCAGTAAGAAGCTGCGATCACTGATAAAATCCTCCGAAACTAGTTACGAAAACAAAATCACCACTGATTCTAAAGACAACCACAAAGCATTCTATAGCTATGTCAAGAATCTCAATGGCAACACTCAGATCTGCTCTGAGTTACAGCACAATGGCACTAAATATACAGACCCAACTGATATTGCCAACATCCTGGCAGATAGGTTTAGTGCTAACTTTACCCCCCTCTCACCCCCTAAAGAGCCCAACTCTATACCGGAAGAATGCAAAGTTCCTGTAATCACAGCTGCACAGGTAAAAACCACACTCTCCAAAGCCAAGAACACAGCATCCATGGGACCAGACAACATCTCAGGCTGAGTTCTACATGAACTACAGAACGAACTGGCACCCCACCTATGTACCATGTTCAATCATAGTCTCATCTCAGGCTTTGTGCCTGCTGAATGGCACACAGCGACGGTTATCCCACTCCACAAGGGGGAAGCCAACATGGACCCTAGGAACTACCTCCCCATTAGCCTGATGAGCCTGGTCTGCAAGGCCATGGAACGTATCATCATGGAACTTATAAACAAAGACATTGGTAATCTCCAAACTCTGGACCCCACCCAGTTCAGGTTTGTAAAAGGCAGATCGTGTCTCCTAAACCTGATAGACTTCTTTGAAGCAGTTACCAAAGCCGTAGACAAGGGTAAGGTGGTTCACACAGCCTACCTAGATCTTGCCAAGGCTTTTGTCACCATCCCCCACTCTGGAATTATAGATAAACTCACTAAACTATGTATAAATCCCTATGTCACAAGAATGGTTGCCAACTGGCTCACTGACAGAACCCACACTGTGAAAGTAGCAGACTCCAAATCTGACTTCAGACCCGCAACAAGTGGAGTACCACAGGGTTCAGTCCTGGGTCCTCTCCTCTTTGGTATCTACTTCTCTGAAGTACAGGCTAACACAGAAGGTCTTTGGTTAATGAAGTTTGCAGATGACTGCAACCTAGGAGCCATAATCAAAACTCCTAACAATGTGGACATCCTATAAAAGGGCCTCACTGAGACAGATGCCTGGTGTCAAAGCCATGGCCTCAAGCTCAATGCCAAAAAGGGCATTGTCATCCCCTTTGTTAAAAACTCAGTACCAATGAGCTACAATATAGGCAGTACTATACTTAACACCGAAAGTGTGATAAGAGACCTTGGGACACAGGTGGACAGTAGTCTCTCCTTTAATAATCACATCACCACAGTAGTCAGGAAATCCTTCTACGTGGCACACCTCATCACAAAAGGTTTCTCATCCAGAAAAAAAGAGGTCATTATTCCCCTCTACTCATCACTCATTAGACCCATTATGGAGTACAACCCCCCTTTTGGTATGTACCTCACAAGACATCTACAACAACTGGAAAGGCCACAGAAATACCTCACAAAGAGGATTACCAGCCTCAAACAGATGCCCTACACAGACCATCTCAAAAAACTCCAGCTTTACTCTGTCGCATATCGCCTACTCAGAGGTGATCTCTGCCTAACATACAAAGCTATGTCAAACCCAGAGCTGTTGGACATGCTCCACTTAAAGAAATCCCAATCCCTCTGAGCTACATGCTCTAGGGACATAAACCTTGTCATCACAATAAAGAGAACATGCCGGAGGGATAGATTCCTGTCCCAGAGACTTCCCATACTCTGGAATAAACAACCTATCTATATCAAACAAAGCTCCTCATTAGCACTCTTCAAGAAAAATCTTGATGATTGGATGGGAAATAAGAAATTCACCCTGGGGATCACCTCTGTGGCTCTGTTCGACAGTGGCACAGGAAAATAATTTTCTTGGGTGGCAAAAGCCAGGGTACCTTTTTGGCTGGGCTTGTATAAGCCCCAGGGCCGATAGCCTAGTACCTACCTATGAACCTATTTTTGCTAACTGCACTATTCTGAGCATTTTTTATTAACTTTGCAACTTATTTGAACTGTTTTTTTTAATTTTGATACTGTTTGCATTTTATCTAATCAATTTTTAAGTGTTTCCAACTGTCTAACTCTTGTGGACTACACACTCAAGTGTGATAGTCATGTTTCTGCTTTGGAAGTGTTTGTATTACTGTATCTGCTTTAATTCTTGAAAAAATAAAAAAATACAAAAAAAAATCTTCTCTACTCGTTTCCTGCCTTTCTATAACCAGTAGTGTCCAGTTTTCATATTTTGCTTAATTCTGGGCTGTTTTGTAGTTTCTATGTTGTCCATACCTTACTAAGATAAAAGGAAGCTTCTTTGTTCAGTGAGACTGGTGAGCTTTGAGCAGCTTATCTGTCACTACAGGAGTGGTTTCAGCTAAGAATCTGCAGTTTTATTGGCCATTTTAGGCTATTTCTATCCCTTTCCTCTTTCTGTTTAAAAAACATGTTTGCTCAGTTTTTGCACATGTATTACCTCAGCAGGATCCTACCCGGGCTTCCTGCAGAGTTCTACAGCAGCAGAGAGATAAAAGAGAGACTTTGAGTGGATTAAGTACCTCTGTTTCGCTTTTTGTTGCTTATTTTCACTAACTGCATTATTCTGAGTGTTTTTTATTAACTTGGCAATTTTATTTGAACTGTTTTTCAGAATTCTGATACTGTTTGCACTTTAACTGATCATTTTTAAGTATTTCCAACTATTTAACTCTTGTGGGCTACACACTCAACTGTGATAGCCATTTTTTTCTGCCTTGAAAGTGTTTGTATTACTGTATCTGCTTTAATTCTTGAAAAAACAAAAGAAAAATAACAAAAAAATACTCTCTCTCTACTTATTTCCCACCTTTCTGTAACCAGTATTGTCCAGTTTTCAGATTTTGCTGAATTCTGGGCTGTTTTGTAGTTTCTGTGTTGCCCAGACCTTACTAAGACAGAAGGAAGCTTCTCTGTTAATCAGTGAGAGTGGTGAGCTTTGAGCAGCCTATCTGTCACTGGAGGAGTGGTTTCAGCTCAGAATCTGTAGTTTTATTGGCCATTTTGGACTATTTCCATCCCTTTCATCTTTCTGTTTAAAAACTTGTGTGTGAGCGGTTTTGTGCATCATGCAGCACTGTTTAACTAGTGTTAAACTATTCCCTGTGCCAGAAAGTCTGCTCTTCAAATTTTCTCTTAGAAGTAGCCAGTTTTCTAGTTTTAGCACTTAAAACTGTCTTCTTTGTGCTCAGCACTTGTTCAAAACTAGTTGCAAGCACTAAATAATCTACAAATTACTGCAGCACTCAACTTTCCTCACTTGTCAGGAGGAAAACAGTTTTTAGTACTTAAAATATAAGCACATATCCAGGCATGTCTAAGGGTCAGCTCCCGGTGTTTTCCCGTGCTCACCTGATGAACCTGGGCATCTTGGGGCAATGTAGCAATTGCCTCATTTATACTGACAACCCTCTCCTCCTACTACCCAACACTACAACCTGTGAGAGATGCACTTATATAGCCAAACTGGAAACCAAGCTCTCTTCACCCAAGACTGGACTAGTCAGTCAACAGGAGAAGGTAAACACCTGCACTACACCATATTCAGCACATAGCCTATCAAAAACTACACCACCTAAACCCACACATAGTAACACAAAACACACAGCTACATTCACAGAGGCTCTCAATAAAAATCTGCCCAAACAGCAGAGACCTCCAAAGCTGAAACGCAAGCAAACACCAGCCCCTAACACCACCCAAATGACACATAGCTCACAAAATCAGTGTACCACTCAACCTCAACACATAAGGCAGAACAATGTAGCCAACACACTAGTCGTAGGCGACTCTATAGTCAGGCACACTGATGTCCCACTCACCAGGCTAAACAAGGAGAAAATTACTGTCAGCTGCCTGTCGGGTGCCAGGATCTGCCATATAATGCACGCACTCAGGTCACTCCACAAAAAATGCAAATATGACTCTGTCATTGTCCATGTTGGTGTAAATGACCTGAGACATACCTCCCTGGACTACATGAAAAGTGGCATGGAGGAGCTCTTGGATCATGTAGCCCAGGCAAGTATGACCCCTAACCCTGAGTAGCATTCTGCCATCACCCAGAATGATACTAGAGTACAAGGACAAAATGACTGACTTCAACAATTGACTAAGCATCTGGTGTCATTCTAAGGGGATCCAGTATCTGTCTGCCTGGGACAATATGCTCGACTGACTGTGATGCTTCACCACAGATGTCTTGCACCTGTTGTTCCTGAGATTCTGGATACTGGCTAAGGTTCTTGCCAACCCTATAGTGCCTTTTTTAGGCAGGGTTCAAATGACAAACTCACCACCATAACAGGTACAAGCAAGCAAAATCCGAGGGTAATGCTACTCAATGCTAGAAGTCTAAACCTCAAAATGCACTCAGTCGAGGTACTTCTTAAGATGGAGAACATTGACATCTGTGCAGTGACAGAGACCTGGTTCAAGGCTCCAGAGAGCAACCCTGCATTACCAGGCTATAATAGATACCACACCTTTCAGCCACCTAACCTGGACTGAAACACTAAAGAAGGAGGCGTGTCCATATTCTTTAAGGATATCCACACCTCCAGGCTAGTTGCTCAACATAATGCATCTGAAATTATCCAATTCTAACACTGGGAAAGACTGCAATCCAGGTTGAAGCTTTTTACAGATCCCCTGCCATGCCCCAGGATGCCCACTCCACATTTCCTGATATACTGGACAACATTAAGGTACAGCCCAATACCCTAATAATGGGAGATTTCAACTACCCCACCATCAACTGGGAAAAATACTCATGCACTAACTCATTTGCTCAATGTTTTCTGGAATTCATAAAGTCCAATGCCCTGGATCAGCTTGTCCATACCCCCACCAGGGCAGCAATATCCTGGACCTGGTGATTACTAATACAGGTAACCGATGCTCCACACCAGTGGTCAACTCCTCTCTGGTCAAATCTGACCACAAGCTAATCACCCTAGACATCCATATCCGGCCCCCCATACTGACCACAAGCTAATCACCCTAGACATCCATATCCGGCCCCCACCACCCCATTAAGGAAACCACCATAAAAAAACTTCACCAAAGCCAACTTAATGCTTCTTAAGACAGAAGTGGCAAACTTCATGCAACCCATACAGATGGAAAATGGAAGTACAACTGCTGAAACCTATACAAATGTACTGTATAAGCGCATACATGAGTGCTTGGATCACGCCATCCCCAACAGAACCAAGACACTCTCCTCCAAAAATGGAAGCCAATCTGGTGGTCCCCTGCCATAAACAAACTCTACAACAGAAGGAAGAAGCTGTTGCAAAAAAGAGTAAACTCCCATGATTGCAGGAACTCCCTGGTCAGCCTCAGCAAGAAGCTGAGATCCCTCATAAAGTCTTCCAAAGCTAGTTATGAAAATAAAATCGACACTGATTCTGAAGACAACCACAATGCATTCTACAGCTATGTAAAGAATCTCAATGGCAACACTCATATCTGCTCTGTGCTACAGCACAATGACACTAGATATACAAAACCAACTGATATCGCCAACATCCTGGGTGATAGATTCAGCGCAAACTTTACCCCCGCACCCCCCTAAGGGCCCATCTCTATACCAGAAGAGTGCAAAGCCCCTGTAATCACAGATGCACAAGTAAAGACTGCACTCTCCAAAGCCAAAAACACAGCATCCATGGGACAGACAACATCCCAGGCTGCATCCTGCACAAACTACAGAATGAACTGGCACCCCACCTAAGTACTATGTTCAGTCATAGCCTCACTTCAGGCTTTGTGCCTCTTGAATGGTGCACAGCGACAGTTGTCCCACTCCCCAAAGGGGGTGCCACCATAGACCGCAGGAACTACTGCCCCATTAGCCTGACGAGCCTGGTCTGCAAGGCCATGGAACATATCACCATGGAGCTTATAAACAAAGACATGTGTAACCTCCAAACTCTGGAACCCGCTCAGTTTGGGTTTGTAAAAGGCAGATCATGTCTTCTAAACCTGATTGACTTCTTTGAAGCAGTCATCAGAGCTGTGGATGAGGGTAAGGTGGTGCACACAGCATATCTTGACCTAGCTAAGGCTTTCCACACCATCCCCCACTCTGGAATTATAGGCAAACCTCACTAAACTGGGCATAAATCTCTATGTCACAAAATGGATGGCCAACTGGCTCACTGACAGAACCCACACAGTGAAAGTAGCCCATTCCAAATCCGACTTCAGACCAGTGACAAGTGGAGTACCACAGGATTCAGTCCTGGGTCCTCTCCTGTTTGGTATTTACTTCTCAGAAGTCCAGGCTAATACAGCAGGTCTTTGGCTAATGAAGTTCACAGATGACTGCAAACTAGGAGCCCTCATAGAATTGGCTAATGATGTGGACATTCTACAAAGAGTCCTCACTGAGACTGATGCTTGGTGTCAAAGTCATGGCCTCAAGCTCAATGTCAAGAAGTACATTGTCATCCCCTTTGGAAAAACACTGTACCTATGAACTACCACATAGGCATTAGCCTACTAAACACCAAAAGTGTGATAAGAGACCTTGGGACACAGGTGGACAGTAGCCTCTCCTTTGATAATCACATCACAGCAGTAGTCAGGAAATCATTCTATGTGGCACACCTCATCTCCTCCAGAATAAATTAGGTCATTGTTCCTCTCTACTCATCCCTCATCAGGCCCATTATAGAGTACAATGCCCCATTTGGCATGTACCTCGCAAGACACCTACAACAACTAGAAAGGCTACAGAAATACCCCACTAAGAGGATTACTGGGCTCAAACATATACCATACGCAGACCATCTCAAAAACTCCAGCTCTACTCTATCGCATATCGCCTACTCAGAGGCGACCTCTGCCTAACATATAAAGCCATGTCAAACCCAGACCTGTTGGACATGCTGCACTTAAAGAAATCCCAATCTCTCCGAGCCACATGCTCCAGGGACCTAAACTTTGTCACTACAATAAACAGAGCATGCTGGAGGGATAGATTTCTGTCCCAGAGACTCCCTATGTTCTGGAATAAACTACCCATTCATGTCAAAGCTCCTCATTGGCCCTCTTTAAGAAAAATCTTGACAATTAGATGGGAAATAGGAAATTCACACTGGGGATCACTTATGTGGCTCTATTTGACAGGGGCACAGGAAAATAAATTCTTGGATGGCGAAAGCCAGGGAATTTTTTGGTTAGGCTTATATAGGCCCTAGGGCTGATAGTCTAGTACCTATCTATGAACCTATGAACCTATGTTCCCCTCTGTTGGTTGTGGGTCTGAGTTGAGATCGGCAGAGCTCAGTGAGTTCTTGTAGTATGTCCCTTTCCACCCTGTAGCGCTCTACAAAAGCCAGCTCATGTTGCTCCTGGAAGGTAACCATGGGCTGGAACACTCTTCTCCTTTTCAGTCTAGGCCTATGGTCAGCAACAGCAGCATTGACCTCAGCATCTAGCACATACATATATAGCAGGCCTGCAGCAGCCCCTAGTATTCCGTTAGTTAAAACTCCCAAGTCTGTACTCCACTGGTGCAAAGTATGGGGTGAAATCAGATTGTAAAGTGTATGCAACCTTTATAGTGCTCTGCTGTAGGTGCAGTCTTTGTGATTGGCTATCTATCATACATTCCATCATTAAAGTCTGTTAATGCCCCTAGTTTAGATAAAACAAGGGTCATAAGTAATTAAGATATCATTGCCTTTCTCAGCCACTTTTTTTTTGGACAGCCTTCCTCACTCAGCACTGTTGTGCACTACGCAAATACACACCGTGAAGGTAAACAGAGCTCAGCACTCAGTGTACATGCCCCAATGAAAGGTCATGCTTAGTATGGCAGTGAGCCATGCAAACACACTCAAACACAATGAAACACACACCCCAAAGGTAAACAAAGCTTAGCAGTCAGTGTACACACCCCCCATCCTCAGCAGAGCACTGCAACATGCAAACAGGCATCGCTGAGCTCCAATGAGCTTACAAGTCCTCAGACACGTCCCCCCTTTGATGTCAGCTATCTCTTCTGTGGACACCAACATGGTTCTGTGCCTACACAGATGGGGATCTGTGGACAAGGATACCCATTTGTGCTCTTCAGTAACCCCAGCTCATTTGCACAGGTATCCAAGCACACAACCTGGAAACAACATGGTTCTAGGCCTTGCCTCCTTAGCAACAGAACCATTCCACCATTGTAGATACTTCACCCAGGGTCCTATAATATATTACTATCACATACTAATAACTTTGTTTTTTACACTATTTTTTATTGTTTTTTCATAAAAGCATGTTTGCGCACTGTGGCGAGTCATGCAATCATACCCAGATTATTAAAAAAAATAAAATCATTTAAATTATTTCCCTTACGGTTTTCGACACACAGATAGTTTTGCACATATTGGTGTCCTATGCTATCTCTGCTAATCTAACTGCACTTTTACAGCCCCTGTTGTCTGTTTTACATCCTGTACATGGAATTTTTCCATGTACACTATGGACACCAACATGGGGTCTGCAAGACTGCCATCTGCTTTCTGGATCACTGTACCTCCCTCATCTGCATGCAATTCACCTGCTTATGAGGTAATTTGCTTGCCATGGATACTTCTGTGTTGGCAAACTCATGCATGCCACTCAGCTCTGTTTACTGGATCTCAAACCTGCTTACTTTAATGTAAGCAGTGCGCCACTATGCCTACATGGAAAAAAAAGTCTGTGTAGGCTTTATTAAATTACCCCCTATGTCTAAATTGATTACTTCTCTGAATATCTGAGAAAATAAGGACTCTTCAGTGTATCAGTATACTAGCTGAAGATCATAACTTAGCCTGTCTATAACACTGACTGTACTGTATTACACTTTTTTAACATATATAGACTGTTTTCTGTGACCAGCCTCACATGCAAGCAAGTAGTCTCTGCTGAATAGATAAAATGACTGGTCAGATCTCTATACAGCATATAACAGAGCAAATAAAAAGAGAAGAAATAAGCTATGCCAGTATGAACTAAAATATATATTGCTTGGTTATAAGAACAAATATTGAAACAATTACCACTAGAAGTTTATAAATACTCACAGTGTTGGCATTGCATCCAGGATGCATCCGAATCAAAGCTCTTGCAGGCCAGTTATCTAATGATGAATAATTTGGGACAAGCTTCAAATTTATATTTTGGCATCTTGCATTTACCTCATGTATGTGAAAATGTAAATTTAAAGCTTATTTAAGCAAGCTAGTATAACAGAAACATCAAAATGAGGATGCTAGTTGAAATAAAGGCGGTAAGCAGAGCATTGAAGGTCAATCCATGTGTGTTAGGCCCTCCATACAGAGCACTGAGAAACTTGATCAAAATATTACATCATTCACACCTAGCAGGTGTTGGGATTACACTAAAAACTTATATACAACCTTTTTTGAGCCTTGACATAAAATCAGTTTAAAAATTATAAGTTACAACACTTGAAATCCTGTGTACAGTAAAATTAATGTACAGCAAAAAAAATTACTTTAAAGTAAGTTGCTCCTTCAATTAGTCTTATGGTGACTGCATTATGACAAAAGATTCCAGACCTTTCTGTAAGTTTACAGAAAAAAAAGTTTTTTTGGAAAACATAGAAGTGAAACATTTAACAGTAATACTTTGAATCAGCGTGCTGTGCCAGATAAGCAGTTATTTTCCTGGCTGCTGGTTTATGTTCTTTACTGATACTAAATATATTCATTTCTATATCTAATCAATATGTATCAAGCTGTCTATGTATGAGGCAGGGACAGGAGAACAGAAGTAGTATAGCTAACCATATAGGCCTAATTCCTTGGTGTTGGATATCCCTTAAACATCTAAATTAATTAATGCATCTACGCTGGGTATTTGGCTTTTGAAGGCCCATCATTGTAATAACTGTGCAGGCTATTTAAAGTCCGTTTTAAGATTTTTGATATTCACTGCGCTGTACAGGATTGCAGACCGTCCCATAGAAACAGACGGTCCCCAAACCACAGCAGAAAACCCATCAAGACATCTTTAGAGTCAAAAGACTTGAAAACTCAATTAAATCAAGTCAGTTAAATACAATTCACCAACACTCTATTGAACCACAGATAATGAAGACATTCTTTATTGCACGTGCCCTAAATCTCCACATATCCCGATTTCAAAACAGCCAGGTAACAGTGGTAGAACAGCAGTGGGGAAATTACCTTAATTCAAGGCACAATTGAAAAACTTGAGAGAGGACAGTGGAGAAGCAATCTGAGATAAATGGGTTGGTAAGAAAAAGTTGCCGACATTGATACATGTAACTTTTTTAGAGTTTTAATTTCCCAAAGCACTGAATTGATCACATGGGCAGCTGATAATTACAGAACAGGCTAATAGAGCCTTCAAGCCACCCTAATCAACTTAAAGTGATTCAATTTAAACTGAAATTTTGTTAAATAGAAAAGCTTTTGTTAATAGTGCAGTCCTTTTTAGACTTTACCCCATGGATTTCTGAAAAGAGAAGATTTTTTTTGAAGGTGGACCTGGTCTGCTTTAAGAATAATATGCATATCGAAATCTAATATCCACCTGATTTGATTAATAAGCAGCAGAAAAAAGTCTCATGACTTTTGCAAACCCAAAGCTTTATTGAAATTTCTTCAGGCAAATCTATTCTCCACTGTAGCTATTCATCTCCCACAAAGCTTCAGAATTACTCAAAACTATTAATGAGGTGAAACAATTAAAGAACATTATGCTTCACTGGAAATTCCCAGCTATTCCAAGCATAAAAATATCCTGTCACCTCCACCAAGGCCATGGAACGTGTCATCATGGAACTCATAAACAAAGACATTGGTAACCTCCAAACTCTGGATCCAACCCAGTTCCGGTTAATGAAAAACAGATCATGCCTCTTGAACCTGATCAACTTCTTTGAGGCAGTCACCAAAGCCATAGATTAGGGTAAGGTGGTTCACACAGCCTATCTTGACCTCACCAAGGCTTTTGACACCATCCCCCATTATGAAATTATAGCTAAACTCACTAAACTAGGTATAAATCCCTACGTCACAAGATGGGTTGCCAACTGGCTCACTGACAGAACCCACACTATAAAAGTTACAGACTCCAAATCTGACCTCAAAGCAGTGACAAGTGGCATACCACAGGGTTCCATCCTGGGACCTCTCCTGTTTGGAATCTACTTCTCTGAAGTACAGGCTAACACAGAAGGCCTCTGGCTAACGAAGTTCACAGATGACTGCAAACTAGGAGCCATAGTCAAGTCCCCAAATGATGTGGACATCCTACAGAAGGACCTCACTGAGACAGATGCCTGGTGTCAGAGCCATGGCCTCAAGTTCAATGCCAAAAAATGCAGTGTCATCCCCTTTGGTAAAAACTCTGTACCCATGAACTACCACATAGGCAGCAATATACTTAACACCGAATGTGTGATAAGAGACCTTGGGACCCAGGTGGACAGTAGTCTCTCCTTTCATAGTCACATCGCCACAGTAGTCAGGAAATCCTTCTATGTGGCACACCTCATCATAAAAGGGTTCTCATCTAGGAAAAAAGAGGTCATTGTTCCCCTCTACTCGGCATTCATTAGACCCATTATAGAGTACAATGCCCCTTTTGGAATGTACCTCACAAGACATCTGCAGCAGCAGGAAAGGCCACAGAAGTACCTCACAAAGAGGATTACTGGCCTCAAACAAATACCCTACACTGACCATCTCAAAAAACTCCAGCTTTACTCAGTAGCATATCGCCTACTCCGAGGTGATCTCTGCCTAAAATATAAAGCTATGTCAAATCCAGAGCTGTTGGACATGCTACAGCTAAAGAAATCTCAATCCCTCTGAGCTACACGCTCTAGGGACCTAAACATTGTCACTACAATAAACAGGACATACTGGAGGGATAGATTCATGTCCCAGAAACTTCCCATACTCTGGAACCGGTGACCCCTCTATGTCAAGCAAAGTTCTTCATCAGCGCTCTTCAAGAAAAATCTTGATGAGTGGATGGGAAATAGGAAATACACCCCGGGGATCACTTCTGTGTCTCTGCTCGACAGTGGCACAGGAAAATAACTTTCTTGGGTGGCGTAAGCCAGGGAACCTTGTTGGCTAGGCTTACGTAGGCCCTTGGGCCGATAGCCTAGTACCTACCTATGAACCTATACATAGTTGTGATATCAGAGGAAGAAGTGGTGACTATTATTAATGCATGCTTACTTATTTTACTGATTAAAAATGTGATTATTTAATAAGGATGTTTAAAAGAACAGAAGCAGATATATAGAACATCACCACTGACTTCTTATATGTTTATACTAGGTAATCAGTCTGTAGACTGCTACAAGACTAGTTAATAACCTGAGGTCATAGACAAACCCTACACCTTGTATCTGTGAGGTGAACACCTTAACCATTATGCCAACCCTCCCTGCTCCTAAGTCTCCTCTATTTTTAAATGGGTAATTAGTCTGCAGGCTTTTACATGCTAACCCAATAACCAGACAGTGAGAAAAGGTGAAATCAAGCCCTGTAACTTGTGTTGCTGAGGTAAATATCTTAACCATTATGTCAACCACAATCCCCCTGTCTACCCCCAACATAAACACTGACCTCCACTTATTCTGTGTTGGACCATTTCGTATTTATTTTATTTATTTTTTTGTCCAAGACATAGGGCTTCTGCCTAAAATCCTGAGCAATGAGATCTATGTACAAGACAATGAAGAGAGGAAATAAACAAAATCTCTACTCGGGGTCCTAGTAGAGGGCATGTGATAGTGAAAGTGTGCATGAAATTTTAACTGTAGCTTGTATTATTGTTGTAGAGATAAATATTGTCAAATGGAACAAGGAACCCTGGTCAGGTCATGGCATGGCTTAAAAATAACCAGTTGATGTGATCAAATGTTTCCTTGCCACTTTAGATCAGGAGCAGGTGTGAAAAGCATGCATATCTGTAATAATAAATAATGGCATCTTTTTTTTGTTTGATTTTTTACTAATTTCCTCCTCTGTGCAGCTGACCATAGGATGCTCCCCTGGTCCTTTCCTCAATTAGTGGGTTTATTGAACCTGTCTTAGCCTTCCCTGGGATAATCCTTACCCATGCCTGGGGATACTGAGGAGATTGTGGAACCTGCATCAGAGTCATATTGCTGATGAGCAGTGTTTTTCACTTTCATCTAATCCCTACCCCTTATGTGCCCTCATTCTGTACAATGGGATTAACATGCAAATGGCTCAATGGCATTTGTTTCACACCTCCACATGTAGCTTAGCCAAAGCCCTGCCCTCCTACAGTATACACACATCATGCATCTCTGGCCCCCACCAGGAATCAGATGTGGTTGTACATCCGAGTTCAGGCCCCCCCCCCCCAATGATGGAAATCTCCATCCTCCTTGGCTTGAACCATAATCAAATCCTGGTCATTTCATCTGAAGTCAGGCCATTTGTGCTGCAGTCGGGACATTTGGGCTGTAGTCAGACCATTTGGGCTGTAGTCAGGGTTCTATCCCTCTGTGTCACTGTGCTGACTAAATAATATCAACTTTTTTTTTTAAATATTAGCCTGAGTTTGTTAAGCAGGAATAAATCAGCACTTAATGTTAAAGATAAATTTGAGACAGAATAAATTAATAATTGGAACTTAACACATATATGGGTTTAAATGATGAGCACGGAAAGTGATATTCCTCTTGCACTTGGATAACAGTTACTGTGTCATCTTTCCAACAAGGAAGAAATCTACTTAAAATTAACCCTGGTAAAAAGATTCTACTATGTGAGGGAAAGGTCAGCAGTTTAGAGCTGAAAATGCTTCAAGCTGAATGTTATCTTGCTATGAGCCGTCATATTCAAACAGGTCCTCTTTAACCATGTTTGATTGCTTCCAAAGAGATGTACAAACGTGGATTTATTCCAAGGATAATTTGTGAAGATCTTAACAGGTAAGAAAATAATGACTGGCTTTCAGAATAGGGACTGAGTGTGGGTCAATAAGTTCTATATTTTAGTGAAAATCAATAAGTTCTATATTTTAGTGAAAATCAAGGCTTAATTTTGTTTGGATTAATCTACTTTTCATACATTTGTATATAAAAAAAGAACACTATATAAAGACCAGTGGTCTCAGAAGCATTAATCATTCACATTGTTGGATTGTGAAGGGCATTATTTGGCAACAGTTATTAATCTCAAAATTGTGAGGTCAATCACTGCTGGCATGAGCATAATTTACACAATGAAAGACAACCACGGATTCACTAATCTTCCATGCAGGGCTATCTTAGTCCTGCATGGAGGCGACTGTTTAGGAGCAGCATGGCAGCGTGCCATGCATATTAATGAAAGCGCGCTGCCTGAGCTTCTAAATGGACACAGAGCGTGTACAAGTACAGGGGGCGTGTCTGAGAGCAGAGCTCTCAGAATATACATGCCCCTGCAATCAAAAACAGCAGTTTAGCCATAACAATGAGAGAAACCGCTCATAGGTGGTTACATACCACCAGCAACATCCCCCCAAGTTTATAAGAGCAATAGTTAAAATATAATAATACAAACAAGTTAATTCTTTTTATCAAACAGATAACATTTAACCATAGGTGCGCCTTTTTGCCCATTGCTTAGCTACGTATACTGCAGCATAAATGGCACAAGAGGATAAATATCAATATATATGCAAAAGAAGCAGTACTGCAATAGTGTAGTGGGCAGAGCATTCACCTTATGAACAGCCATTCCCGGTTTGAATCTCAGTCCAGTACATTCCATTTTCCATGTCAAATCACTTTATGAACAATATTTTTATTGCATAACCTACTAAATAACATATATTTGTGAACTGGAGTACTGCATTAAATGCAGATATGAGGTGTCATTGTAATAATGTTGTAAAATACACAGATAAACACAAGTGCCCCATACAGTATATGTACAGATGAATCAGGGATACAAATCGAAGGTATAATGTGTAATGAATGATAAGTCCACAGACTGTCCAAATCCACCACCTTTCCAAGAACCATTTTACATTTCTGTCTAAATTAGTGTGAGGGTAAGCAGGAGTAAGCACTATTAAGCAGTAGTAAATGAGAGTAAGCATATTTAAGCAGTAGTAAATGGGTTTAAGCCCGTTTGCATGGGGGTAAGAAATGCGCACACAGGTTAAGCAATATTGAAGCTAACTCTATAAGCATATTTAACCAGAAGTTAGCATTGTTTACCTTCGCACAAATCCACGCAAACCCGCTTACAATTGCTTAAAAGTGCCTTAATCACTCTGTGTGCAACAGCTACTGTTCTGGCCAGAAACAAAATAAACAGCCCTTGCAGGTCTTGAAACCAGGATCTTGTACACTTTAGTCACACTAGTTAACCATTAAGCCATCACAGCAGTACATAAAATTGAGGTATCACCAAACAGATCCTCACTATAGGAATATTAAACTTAACATGTGAAAGGAATGTAGATACAGTTTTATGCTGTATAACCTACTACATAACATAAATATGTGAACTGGAGTACTGCATTAAGTCCAGATGTGAGGTGTAATTGTGATAAAGTGTTGGAATCCCCTAATAAACACAAGGACCCCATGCAGTGTATGTAGACATGAATCAGGGAAAACAAACACATATATAACATGTAATGAATAATAAATCAATGCCAAACAGCAAATAGTATGCAAATTAAAATTTAAGCAACGTTAAGCTTTGCACAGCCCTGCTTACTAGGTGTAAGCAATGTGTAGGCCAGTTAAATCTGTTTGCCCATTGGTATACCCCTTTAAGCAATACCAACCTTAGGTAAGCAGGTTTGCACATAGCTTAGCATTTTCAAAACCATCCAATCACAGCAAAGTGTGGGAAATCGGCCCAATTTAAACCCAACAGATGGGACTACATCTCATAACTGGTTGCAGTTTCCTCCTGTAGGCACTATGACTGGCATGGGAGAGGGAGTGTGCTTTTGGGCACAGCGCTGGGGCGTCCAGGAGTCCAAAGTCATGGCAGGACTCATTGTTAAAGACCATGACCAGATACTGCTGCAGGACCAGTACCAGGGTTCCCAATATAAAGCGGAAGCTTGGGACCATCTCGCTCATGACCTCACCAGTGCCACTGGCATACCTCGAACTGGTGAGCAGGTCAGGCATCACTATGCCAACCTGAAGTGGAGAAAGGGGGAGCTTTTGGATCAGTGGATCCAAGAGGCTATGTGGACAGGGGATGTCCCAGCCATGTGTAAGTATCAGTCCATTACCTGTTTAATAATTGTCAGCTCATGTATATTATGGATAGGTATGGCTAAATATTCCTCTTATGTCTTTGACAGTGACAGATGAGCGGGCTGCAAACTGGGAAGCCCATGCCTGTGGATTGCAGAGGTTGTGTTGCAAAGCAGGTTAGTAATACTCTTGCATGTACTTTCATAAGAAATAAATCTAAAAGTTGTAGTAAATTAATTGCCAGTATAAAACCTGTATTGTTTAAGGCATGTACCGAATACACCAGAGAATTATAGCAGGATGAGTCTCATATAGGTTGTATGTAAATAAAAGGTTAACAGCCTGACAATAAAGGTCTAACTGCTGGACTGCATGTGTTTACTCTGGTATCATATGGTAATGTAGAGTTTTTATTTTTATTTTATTTTATTTTACATTTGTTGACCGGGATAGTCCGACTGGATGCATGTCCATTTTCAGCGGAGGCCCGGGGAGAAAAGCTCCAAGGGTAAGCAGATACAGCATTACATAATACCAGCATTACATATTACAAACAGACTATTTACAGAGATTACATAAGTAAGCAAGTTAAACAAGTTCCACAGGTTACAGTTAGTCCTGAGCACAAGTCAGGATTAAATTAAATTACACAGTAAACTGGTTAACAGATTTTTACACATTCGAGTTAGCCAGGCTTGATACATTGACATAGCCAGTTAAGTGACAAATGTTGTTTGAGTCTAGTTTTAAATTGACCTAAGGTGGAAAGTAAGGTAATATCAGCTGGAAGAGAGTTCCAGGATCTACTTACAGAGTTTGCAAAGAGAGAATCACCGGCTGTGTTATTAATTTTGCTAGTCTGAATTAGTAGTTTGTTAGAGGATCGAAGCGGTCTAGGATTGTTATAGGGGGTGATAATATTTTTAAGTGCAGGAGTATTGTCCAGATTATAGAGGATTTTATAGGCCATAATCAGTTGGTTATACTGGATTGGGCTAGGTAGTTCAAGCCAACTAAGCTGATTTAGATTGATGCAATGATGTATCCTAAAAGGCAGCCCAGTGGCAAACCTGGCAATGTGGTTGTAGCAAATTGAGAGTTTGTTAAGGACAATCTTGTTCAAATTCGAGAGTAGAGGGGATGCATACAGAAGGGTTGAAAGAAGGTGAGAGCGAGCTATGGCAATTTTAGCTGGAGGGGTTAGGAAGGCTTTTATTCTGTAAAGTGACCCTAGTTTTTTATTGATGGTTTTGATAGTTTGGTTAACATGTAGGTCAAATTTGAGATTATTGTCTATGATGACACCTAATAGTTTTGTAGATGGGTCAAGGGAGATTATTGTGCCATCATTTGATTTTATGGTAAAGGTGAAAGAGGTAGACCTACGTGTTGGTGAAAATGACAGCATTTTAGTTTTTTGGGGATTTAGGATCAGACGATGTTCAGAAAGCCAGTTTTCTATTGTATTAAAGGTGGTCTGGGTAGCTGACCATAACTCTACTGGAGATGTGGCTGAGCAAATCAGAGTAGAGTCATCAGCATATTGGATACAGCTGACTTTTGGGATGACAGTATAAAGGTCGTTAATGAAGATGGAGAAGAGCAAGGGCCCTAGTATAGAGCCTTGTGGTACTCCGAAGGTGTTAGGTAGAAGGTTAGAGAGTTTGTTCTGCCAGACGACAGCCTGCTGTCGACCATTCAGGTAGGATTGAAACCATTGGAGGGCTCCAGTATCTAGACAGAATGTTTGCAGGGTGTGGATTAAAATTTGGTGATCAACCATATCGAATGCCTTGGAAAGATCCAAAAAGAAGGCTGAGGATATATAATTATTGTTGCGATTATGGTTTATGGTGTTAGTAAAGGCTAGGAGGGCTGAAGTAGTGCTGTGGTGAGGACAGAAGCCATGCTGAGTGTCTGCCATAAGGCGATTTTGGATTAGGTGGTGCATGAGTTGTCTATGAATACATTTTTCCATAATCTTTGCAAGTGGAGAGAGTATAGCTATTGGCTTATAATTGGAGAATTCAGTAGAGCTGCCTCCTTTGTGAAGTGGGATTACATAGGATATTTTCCAGATGGTGGGAATTTTAGCTTCTACTATGGTTCAATTGATTAGTATTGAGACGGGGTAAGCAATAGCATCAGCTGATTTTTGAAGGTACTTGGCAGGGAGTTGATCAGCAGAAAGTGTAGTGGGTTTTAAATCTCTTAATAGTACTGTTGTATTAAGCATTGTTACCCACTGTGCTAGATAAATAAAATGTGTAAGAATGTCTGTATATGACTGTTGTAATCACAAGAGGTCATATTGTACAACGGAGAGAGACTTAAACAGAAAACAGTGAAAAAATAGACAACATAATACAAATAGCACACTCAACTGAGACGTGAACTGTTGTATCTTTAACACACACAGCCATGGTTAGAATCCTGGGAGTGGTAGTAAACTGTATGCAGAATCATACCCCACAACTGTACAGATATGTCCAGAATGTCTAGTTAATTGGCCCATAACAGCTGCCTCTCACCCTGTTCCCCTGAAAAATCAGTGGGATGATCCCAGATGTTTAGGCAGCAAATAATGGCTGGCATACAACTGATTGTCAGACATATATAAGAACAAACCTGTCACTCTAGCAACTCTCTAAAATGTTATGAAAGTAATAATCCAAGTATGTCCTATCTCCACCCCCATGTTGTGAAGCTGTGACCAGAGTGTGTGCAGTAACAGAGTGAGACGTATGTGCATAATATTAATGTGGAATCTGGTAATATGTGTGGCAACATTCAAGTAGTGCTAACAAACATTACCCCCACAGATCTGTCAGAGTCGAAAACTGTGCCTAGAAATAAGATTGAAATCCAGGACTGGTACTGTTTACTCTGATATTGTTAATGTTGCAGTTGCTCTGAATAATAAGGTATTACTCATCACTGTCATCCACACTGTGCTACATAATAAAACTTTCTAGGAAACCCTGTATAAGAGTGTTGTAATTACAAGGTCAGACTGTAAAACCACCGGAGTCTTCGAAAGAAATCGGAGAAGAGATACGCAGAAATCTCTATATAGCACACTCAACTGTGATGGACACTGTTTTATTTTTAGCAGACACAGCCATGGTTCAAATCCTGGGAGTGGTAGTAAGCTGTATGCAGAATCATACCCCACAAGTGTACAGAATTGTCAAGAATGTCCAGTTAATCAGCCCATATCTGCTGGCTGTTACCCTGTCCCCCTGGCATATCAGCATGCTAATCTCTGACATATAGGCAACATTTAATGTCATATAACTGACTGTCAGGCCTCTACATATCTGGAAAATGTCAATGAAAACAAACCTGTCATTGTACAACTCACCAAAGGTTTATGAGGGCAATAGTCAAAATATGTCCAGGTTTCACCTGCATGTGGTGAAGACATGCCCAGAGTGTGTGCAACAAGAGATGGACAGGTATGTGCGTAACATCAACCTGGAATCTGGGAATATGTGTAGAAACAGTCAGGTAGTGTTAACAAACAATACCTCCACAGGTATACCAGATAAGAGGTGTATACTGCAGGTAAAACTCAGTTCATGTATATAGTTGTCCACATCCATACCACTGTCCAAACTAAGGCCATAGGGTAGTGTACTAATACCTGTAAGGTACAGATCACAGCACTGACTAGGAAACTAATGAGAACTACAAGAATATACTAGTTGTTAATTGATATCCCCCCCCCATATCTGCAACAATAAACTAAATACACAACTCAATCGGTATGTGCTCCATTAGATCTACTGTTGGGACATAAGTCCTATTGTTTGATAAATATTTAAATTTGTTTCTTTGCATGTGCCATGTTGAAATACTCCCACATTGGTGGCATGCTGCCATCAATGTACCTGCATGCTGTTGTAATGGCCACTGTGGTTCCATATATTCATGTGTTCTGTTTGCTATGCAACTGTTCCATATCTGATGTTTCGGGTTAATGGGAATATCTATGCATGCTGTTATACCTAATCCTGGAATGTGTTGACTATTACTAACTCACATATGTTGCAAAATTGAAACACCATAGCACATTTGGGAAGGCCGGTCCCAGTGGACCCACCTCATCTGGCCATGGCACCGGGCACCAGCATGTCTGGGGCCCACCCTGGGACCTCCTTGCCTGCTGGTCCTGCACCACCTTCAGGTGGAACCACCTCAGGGGATGGAGCTTGACCTCCCCCAGCAGCGGGTGATGACAGGACACTGTCACCTGTCGCCAGGTCCGGGGTATGGTGCGTAGTGGGTTCCTCAGGGAGTTTGGAGATCTATTACACAAGCTTGAGGGTCACATGCCGCAACTAGAGGGTCAGCCTGGCCCTCCCACTCAACCCCAGCACAGCCACCTTCGGGGCCGTGAAGGTGCAGCGGTGACTGCCCATGGGTGGGGATCTCAGTCACACTGTTTCTACTAAGGGGATCATGGGCTTCCAACTTCCAAACACCCCACCACATCCAAGGTGTTTACCCCCCATGTGTCATATACTGTCCCTGTATGCTGTCTTGTCTGTATTGTCTGTTATCTTACCCAACCTACCTCCCCAAATATACCTACAATCCCTCCAAACATCCCACCCTCACCTGAAAAAAAATGAGCAATCTGTTCCCAAAAAAAAAATCTCACCCCATATATAGCAGTCCATTTCACACACATGTTCAGTGGACACATGTAATCTGGTATAATTGACTTCACAAAATATTATTGCTGTTCTCAACCTCTCTCAGGAGTATGAGTGTCCAAATCTACCTCAGTGTATATGCACAGTTGTTACTGTAGAAGAAATGGGCAGCTACAGACATTCCCTACACCCATCCTGCACATCCCTAGCTATTTTTCCTACTGTCTTTCCCTCTTTGTGCCCCTTTTTCACCACATTCCTATCAAACTCTTTTTAATTTCTTTTAAAGAAATTAGAGCGGTGGTAAGTGGGAGTAAGCACTTTTAAGCAGCAGTAAGCGGGTTTAAGCTTGTTTAAGCAGGGATAAGAAATGCCTACACAAGTTACACAAGTGAGAAGCTAAATCAGTATAAGAAACTGTAACCAGAAGTTAGCATTGCTTACCTCAGTGCAAACCCGCTTACAACTGCTAAAATATGCCTTAATCACTCCGTATCCAATGGCCCTTGTTCTGTCCAGCAACAAAATAAACAGCCTCTACAAGGCTCCAACCCAGCACCCTGCACACCATAGCCAAAGTGATTTACCACTAAGCCATGTCAGATTTATATAACCCTGATGTTTTCACAAACATATCCTCCAGCACAGCCATTCAACAGTACAGGGAATGTATTTATACATGTAGATGTATGTGTGTGTGTGTCTATATATATTTATATATATATATATATATATATATATATATATATATATATATATATATATATATATATATATATATATATATATATATATATATATATATATATATATATATATATATATATATATATATATATATATATATATATATATATATATATATATATATATATATATATATATATGGGTCTACCTGATAACACCGACATGCCAAAACACTGACAACGAAATAACCGACACAACAAAACCGAAAGTTCAAAAACACGAAACTTCACATGCCCGACAAACCACAATCCCGACAATCAACAAAACAAATAACTTTCCCGAAAAACACACACACAACACAAGCACACCAAAAACCTTACAAACCTACACTAAACCTTACATACACAACTATATATGCACTAACCTTAACCCAAACCCTAACCCTAAGGTCCGTCACTATCGCACACTTACCTTACCCACACTCTAACCCTAACCCACTTAATCCACCCCTAACCCTTAAGTCTGTCACTAACGCACACTTACCTTACCCGCACACTAACCCTAACTCATTTAATCTGCCCCTAACCCTTAAGTCTGTCACTATCGCACACTTACCTTACTCGCACCCTAACCCTAACTCACTTAACCCGCCCATAAACCTAATGTCCACCACTATCGCACACTTACCTCACCCACACCCTAGCATAAAATGTCTGTCACTATCACACACTTACCTTACCCACACCCTGACCCTAACGTCTATCCCTATCACACACTTACCTTAACATGTCGGGGTTCTCAGCATCGGTTTTCTGAACTGTCGGTCTTCTCTGTTGTCGATCTTCCAGTGTCGGTTATCTCGTTGTCGTTCTTCTCACCTTTCGGCGTAATCAGGTAGACCCATATAGATACATATATACATATATATATATATATATATATATATATATATATATATATATATATATATACATATACATATACATATGCATACATCTATAGATATATATATGTCTACATATATATGTGTGTCTCTCTCTGTATATATATATATATATATATATATATATATATATATATATATATATATATATATATATATATATATATATATATATATATATATATATATATATATATATATATATATATATATATATATATATATATATATATATATATATATGGATCTACCTGAAAACATTGACACGAGAAAATACCGACAACGAGAACACCGACACCACAAAACCGACAGTTCAAAAAGACGACAGTTTACATGCCCGACAAACCACAATCCTGACAGTCAACAAAACAAAACAAATCCCTTTTCTGAAAAACACACAAACACAAGCACACCAAAAACCTTAAAAACCTACACTAAACCTTACATAGACAACTATCTATGCACTAAACTTAACCCAAACCCTAACTCTAAGGTCCGTCACTATCACACACTTACCTTACCCGCACACTAAACCTAACGTCCGTCACTATCACATACTTACAGAGTTGTGCTCGTTTCACATGTCGGTGTTTTTAGCATTGGGATTTTAAATTGTCGATCATTTCCGGTGTCGGTGTTCTCGTCGTCAGTGTCAGGCTTTTGATGTTTTCAGGTAAATCCATGTATATATATATATATATATATATATATATATATATATATATGTGTGTGTGTGTGTGTGTGTGTGTGTGTGTGTGTGTGTGTGTGTGTGTGTGTGTATATATATGGATATATATCTATAGATATAAAAGAGAACATAACAAATGCATATATGACCAAAGGCATCGTTAATGGGGGTGAGAGGGCCCATGCTAAATATGCCTTGTAAGTATTGATATCACCCCTCCCCCAGGGTGAAACAGATCAGCCCTGTAATGCAATACCAACTGTTGCAAGTCCCATACCCAGGACCCTACACAACATGGGCTCTCAATGTTAACAGTAATCCATCCCACCTGTGTGATGTCAGAATGGTATCAATAACATATCATGCAGTAGAATTTGGCTACCATAGGGAATGTACAATGTGGAAGCAATAAACATTCCAAAGATACATATACACACACTTATCTATATATATATATATATATATATATATATATATATATATATATATAGATATGTAACTACACATACACACACAGAGATATGTTTAGGAAGATATAGATTTAGAGGGTGCACAGTATACGGAACAGCCAGTATTCCTATAGTTGCCACCTTATCAAATGGACAGTGTATGAGTCACCCCCTCATATAAAAGACAATTGTTGCCTGAAACATATACCCACACAGAAGTCAAAGGATATGACACCACACACAGATTTGCATACATACGAAAGTTTTATTTGTGTACTATCACAGTTGTATATGCCATGTCATATAGCTGTTTAGACTTTGAAATACATACTAATTGATTAATGCAACTCTCAAGCAGATCATTTTATACAGTAATCCGAAAGCATAACATGTGTCGCTGTCCAGGCCAAGGCCTGCAAGTAGTACAACAGTAAAGATAGACTGTGCCAGAGGATAACAATCAATCAACAGTAAGCAATGCAGATGTATAGTCCAGCAGCCTCTAAATACACTCTGTTCTCAATCCTTAGGGGGAAAAGACTTAAGTTGACACAATGAGATGTATATGTTACATAACAATGCATAACTGAAAACATCACAATCACACTGAAAAACAGAACAGTCTGCATGGCAGTAACCAGTAGGCCAGCAATGTTCCCAAGGTGAAATGTATGGTAATGTACAGCCATATACCATAAGGCAGCTTACTACTGATATCCCTCACATGTTGTAACAGCCCAGGGTATTTATGGTGCATACCCCCTCATAGACTGACTTACAGGGGCATATAACACTGTTACATACACTGACCTCTGGACTGCAGAAGGGCACACATGTTTTGTGCAGATGAAGCCCACATATATATGGACCCAACCCCACAATATGTGTGGGGGCCACAACAGCAGTGGAATGATGGCAGGAATGGCAGCATGACATACTCACAGGCCACTACATAACAACCCCTGACAGCATGTCATATGGACAAAACCTGGTATGTAGGTGGAGGACAGAGGTGGAACACAGGCCCATATGTAAAATAGTGTTGTCATACACTAAGCAAGTCACTGGTGTTACAGGATAGTCTGCAACATACCGTTAGTCAGGAATATGAAGTCAAGAAAAATAAATGGATATAGCCATGTACTGATAGCACTCAACACACACACTGCCTGTGATATATCTGACTCAAGACCTGTGTGGTGGACAGACAAAACATAACAGGCACACTTCTGGCCATCATTTGGACAGGCCCACAGTTGAAAGCTATGCAGACAGACTGCACTCCATGTTAAACTAGTATGTACACACAAACCCTGTAACACTGCTGCTATACAATTCATATAACAATACTACTCACACTCTGTCTGTATTTCTGGAACATTATACAAATATGTAGCTGGTCTGAGTCTGCAGGTCCTCTTGTAAGAGGTATTGCTACCTGCTGTCTGTAACACTGCTGCCTACACACAGGAAGGATGCCTACCATACAGGAAAGGTAAGGGGACCATGCCCACATGATGTAGGGATTTATAGTAGTGGGTTGCCATGACAGTGGTAATTGGAAGTACTACACAGCATGCTACATGCAGGTAGCAAGTGGAGGACACTGACTGGTGCAGAGGCCATTACCTGATCATGTGCATCACCTACAAAAATCATGCTGGAATCTAGTCAAAGCAGCTCAATCCATTTACTGGAAAGAGACCAAGATAGAGAGAGAGAGAGAGAGAGAGAGAGAGAGAGAGAGAGAGAATGAAAGTTAAAGCTAAAGGTAAAGCCAAAGCCAAAGCAAAAAAATAAATACATCCAGCAAACTATCCAGAACAGACATCATTCCCACAACAGGTATGTGAAGTATATATATGCATGTAATTGAATGTAGTACTTGGTCCATAATAATGGGACAGATGATGTTGAATGATTTATATGTGCCATCAGGTGTTGTTGTTGTAATGACGTCCAGCTAAACAACTGCTATGGACAGCAGTGTGTAGTGGGCCATACCCATCAACTGTGCAGATCAGCACTGACTGACAAGATGTAAGCCATCATAGTGTGTGTTGTATAATGGAAAACATGTATATTACTGTGGCCAATAGCTGGTGGTGGAAGCAATGCCATTATGATGGACACATGGGTTCCAGAGCTCATCACTTGCAGAAGACTCAAGTTAACGTGTAATGTAGCATGCAGAAATGCCATAGGTGTGTAATAAGCTTACCTGCAATCTGTCCCTATATATACCCACCTAATGTTAGTCTGTGTCCACATGTGGCACCTGTCTGTGTTGTAGCAAAGCAGAGCAGTGCAGCTGTGCAGTAAGGAGAGTTAGAGAGTGTGGACCTGATGTCTGAATTCAGCTTATATATATATATATGTATATGTATCTATCTATCTATATATATATATATATATATATATATATATATATATATATATACATATATACACACACACACACACACACACACACACACACACACACACATGTCACACACCGTGTCTACAGATGTGTGTGTGTGTGTGTGTGTGTATATATATATATATATATATATATATATATATATATATATATATATATATATATATATATATATATATATATATATATATATATATATATATATATATAATAAAACTTCAACTTAATAACTAGAAGAAAACAAATAAAACAAAAATAAAAATTCAAATAAAAGTCCGAGAGCCAATAATTAGCACTTTCATCCAGGTTTAATGTACTGGACTCCTTTAGAATGTTTAAAAATACAAATAATGTATTAATAAATAAGCATCAACTGTAAAGAGATGATGACATCAAAATTCCAAGACCAATAGAAAGCCAAGCATTCAGAAATATGTAAATTCTATAATACAGTAAGACATGAATATTCAATAAATGTATAGAAGTTCAAGAATAAGTAAAAGGAAAACAGAACTACAGAAAATATAATAATTATTGGTTCCATTTTAAAGCACATCTAATATTTATATGTGCATTCAAAACAGATGGGGCTTCAGCATTTAACAGAAGCTGCCAGCGCAACTCCATAACTTCCCGTAAGGTGTTTTTGTCTTCAAAAAATAAAGGTACATGGTCTAAAACAAAGAAATGAAATCCTGTAAACAAGGTGGAAGTGTTACTATGTTTAGCTAAAGCATTGTTAGGATCACAATTTCTGATAGCTGCCAGGTGTTCTTTAATTCTTGTGGAATGTTTACATATGGTTTTACCAATGTAGAATGAGAAGCAAGTGGTACAAATAGCAGCATAGACCACAAAATTGGAATTACAGTCAAAATGACCATTAAAATTGACCATATAGTTATTGTGTTTAAAAGTGTAACTGTTTCCATTAAGAATCCATTTACAAACAATACATTTGTTACAAGTAAACATGCCTTGTACATGTTGTATGATGTTTGGAGACAATAAAAAGGCTGGTCTCTATTTTCAAACATTAATTGTAGAGATTTATTTTTCTTGTAAGCAAAAGTAGGGTTGGAACCCAATTTCATATTGATTTCCTGACTAGAGGTCAAAATGCTCCAATTATTATAAAATACATTTTTGATTGCATTAAAGTCTCTACAGATGGGAATGGGGAAAGAGGAACATCTATCAGTTCCAGTGTTGGTGGGAATTGAAAAATTTAATAAGGGAGAGAGATTAGTGGGAGTAGGTGGAACATTATTAACATGTGGAAGAGTGTTCTTATGTTTAGGAGTGAAACCATTAAGGATAATGAGAGGGAACTTGGTGTGTTTTAAAGAGTTTACCTCTGTAAAAATAGACTGTAATAAATTATTAGGATACCCTCTATCTAAAAGGAACTTAGTAAAAATGAGACATTCATTTAAAAAAAGAGGAATCATCAGAAATGATATGACAGTCTAATGTACTGTCCTTTAACCATGTTATGTTTCATAAAATGAGGGTGTATACTAGAAAAGTGTAAATAATTATTTCTGAATGTGCTCTTCCTAAAAATAGAAGATGTCCAAGAAAGAGTGTTGGAGTTGAATGTGACCTGTATGTCTAGAAAATTCACTACTTTACCTATGGTAGAAATTTTAAAATTTAAGAAAGGGATACTATTAGACATCTGACTGCTAAATGTATGAAGATCATTTTTATATCCTTTCCAAACAAAAAACAAATCATCAATGTATCTTCTATACAGGAGAACTTGACTAAAGTAAGGTAAAGATACTAAGGAATTGATTTCCCACCAAGCTAGTACTAAATTAGCATAAGCTGGTGCTAATTTAGCTCCCATTGCAACTCCCTTAATCTGATGAAATATTTTGTCTGTAAAATAAAAATAGTTATTGGTAAGAACCAAAGAAGTTAAAGTACAAATGGTGTTAATTCTATCAGAAGAAAGATTAGTACATTTATTAAGATAGTTATTTAAGTATGAGATGCCTATATCATGTGGAATGTTAGTGTATAAGGACTCAATGTCTAAGGTAACAAGAATAATATCAGAACAAGTAGGAGGATTTGAATGCAATAAATTCAAAAAATCCCAAGAGTCTCTTAGGAAATAGGGAGACTTCTGTACAACTGAGTTTAAAACTAAGACTATATATTCAGCTATACCTTCAGTTTTAATTCTTTTATTAGACACAATAAGTCTAAAGGGAGGGTTAACAATGTCCTTATGCATCTTGGGAATCCCAAAAAACTTTCCTAAGTGAGGATTATTAACAATTATAAAGTTAGCTTCCATCTCAGAAATAAAATTCTTGTTGAGTAACTCAGTAATGGTAGTGTCAATAGAATTAAAGGCCATTTCAACCTCAGAAATAAAAGCAGGGGAATAAAATTCACTATTAGTTAAATCTTTCAGTAAAATATGTGTATATTTAGTTTGTTCCATTAAAACAATACCAGAGCCCTTATCAGCTCTCATAATTCTGAGGGATTTGTCATTGACTAGTGTGTTTTAAAAAAATATGTAAAGTGTTACATAAAGGTGGGTTAAAAAGGCTTTTTCTAATTTGTATTTTAAGTTTAGGAATGGTACTGTCAATGCCAGTAACATCATCGTCATCATCATCAAAAATATCATCAGCCAATGTATTTTTAAGATGTAGTAATTTAAGATTTAACTTTCTGACATATAGCCTGAGATCTAAAAGATCTAAAAGAAGGGAATATATGTCTGCACGGTGAGCAGGTGTGAAGGAGAAGCCCAATTTCAGAAGATTTATACAATCATCACTAAGGGTTCTATCAGTCAAATTAAATACTTCAGTGTTGGAATAACTAGAAGTATCAGAATTGGAGATCAAGTCAACATTAAGAGAAGAGAGTTCTGTAATGTTCAGTGGGTCTGTAATCTTCTTGGTCTTCCACGAGCTAAACCTCTCCCCATGTGGGATCCTGATCTTGAAGGGAGACCTCGAGTGGATGTGTGAAGTGGGAAGTCCTGAAGATATTGTGCTTCTCTGTGATCCATGACTTGATCTCGGTCTTTGTTTATTTATTGTAAAAACTTCTCCTGTCTTCTGGTGATGATTTGAGAAGGAGGTGGTACATGACTCCTTTTGGATAAAAAAGTAGGGTGATTGATGAGGCTAGGTGTAGTGGAAGAAATAGGTGACAAAATGAAGTGTGATAATAGTGTATTGTCCTTAACTGTAGTGTTTGATAAAGAGATAGAATTAGTGTATGTGCTAGTGGTGGAAGTTGTGTTATCAATACAAACAGGAATATTAATGTGGTCATTATTAATAGGAAAAGCTTGAGTGACAGTAGTGGTAGTGGTTGTACAAGGAATATTAATATATGCTGCCTGATCAGTTAAAATTCTGTGGGAAACATTACAGTGGGTAGAAGTAGGTATCTGTGGTAGAGAAGAAACAGATTCTGGTGAAAAAACAGTGTTCGAATAAGAAAAGTCAGACTGGATAGGAATAGAATTGTTATGAGAACAATTATTGTTAATATCAACAGAGTATTCAGGAGTAAGGTCTGTGTGGTTAGTTTTATTAATTCTAGAGGTGGCATTATAGTTCTTGGTATTCCTGTGGCTAAATTAGCACCATCTTATGCTAATTTAGTATTAGCTTGGTGGGAAATCAATTCCTTAGTATCTTTACCTTACTTTAGTCAGGTTCTCCTGTATAGAAAATACATTGACGATTTGTTTTTTGTTTGGAAAGGAAATAAAAATGATCTTCATACATTTATCAGTCAGATGTCTAATAGTAAACTTTCCACCAGAATTAAAGAACACCTGGCAGCTATCAGAAATTATGATCCTAACAATGCTTTAGCTAAACATAGTAACACTTGCACCTTGTTTACAGGATTTAATTTCTTTGTTTTAGACCATGTACCTTTATTTTTTGGAGACAAAAACACCTTACGGGAAGTTAAGGATTTGCGCTGGCAGCTTCTATTAAATGCTGAAGCCCCACTTGTTTTGAATGAACATATAAATATTAGATGTGCTTTAAAATGGAACCAATAATTATTATATTTTCTGTAGTTCTGTTTTCCTTTTACTTATTCATGAACTTCTATACATTTATTGAATATTCATGTCTTACTGCATTATAGAATTTACATATTTCTGAATGCTTGGCTTTCTATTGGTCTTGGAATTTTGATGTCATCATCTCTTTACAGTTGATGCTTATTTATTAACACATTATTTGTATTTTTAAACATTCTGAAGAAGTCCAGTACATTAAACCTGGATGAAAGCGCTAATTATTGGCTCTCGGACTTTTATTTGAATTTTTATTTTTATTTTCTTTGTTTTCTTCTAGTTATTACATTGAAGTTTTATTATATATAATCTGTTTCTTCAATATTTAACTGAGTTTTTTGGTATATATATATATATATATATATATATATATATATATATATATATATATATATATATATATATATATATATATATATATATATATATATACACAACTCATAATATATATCTACATATATATATATATATATATATATATATATATATACATATATGCATGTCTACAGATGGAGGCTGAGCAGGAGGAGCATGTGGACCCTGTGAGTGTGTACTGAGGGCCAGAAGGTGCTGTAGCACATCCTCCAAGTCTCTGTGGAGCTCCCTATGCGCTGGACCCTGGAACTGACCTCGGGTGACAAGATCATGTTTGAGTGTGCTCCCGGGGGGGGGGACACCATCCCATGAGGTGGTTCCAGCTGAAGGTAGTGCACAACCAGTAGATGAGGAGGCCCTAGGGTGGGTCCCACATGTGATGTAGCCTGGTAACATGGCCAGATGAGGAGGAAGAGGTGGCTCTGCTGGCAACTGTTCCCTAAACATGCTATTGTGTCACTGTTATAGAACATATGTGGGCAGTAATAGTCCACACATTTCCAGATCATGTCCAACAGCATGCATAGATATCTCCAATAACACATAACAACAGATGTGCAGCAATCACATAGCAAACAGACCACATGCATATATGGAACCATACTGGCCCTTACAATGGCATGCAGGTGACATTGTTCGTAACAGGCCAGCAATGATAGTGTCCCCACATGGAACATGGCCACAAACACAGACCACTAAGTGTGGTACAATACAATATATGTCCCAGTGGTAGGCATTCTGTAGCCATACCTATTGAGTTGTGTGATCAGATTGTTGTTGCAGTTTATAGTGGGGGGGGAGACAGAGATGTGTATTAAGAACTATGGTGACCTTGCTGTATGAGTTGCTCAGACCTGTTTCCATCTTTATGTCTTTCAGGAAGATGCTACGTGAGAGACTCCCTGTCTATACCCAGGATGAAAATGAGGTCATCATCACACACCTGGTACAGCACTACCATGTGTTGTTCAGTAGAACAGCCCATGAGCAGCAGGAGCAGACCGCCCTGTGGAATGATCTTGTCCACAGGGTAAATGATGTCAGTCTGCATAACCCCAGTTATGAGCAGGTCCGGCATCATTGCAGTAACCTACTTCACAATGCCTGTCAGTCTGTTGCTACAGTCCAGGGGGAATCATCTTGCAAAAGGGGTGTCATGCCATCCATCCCCCTGACACATGCTGAGGAGTGCCTTGCCAGCCTCGTGGCACCTGGCCGCCTGGACACGCAACAACTGGCGGAGAGTATAGTGGAGGTGGGTGTTACCCACACACCAGCAGAGGAGCGTGCAGGGAAGGCCACAGACCACATCAGTAGACCACTGTTCTGTATCCATCCACAGCTGTACAGGTAGATCATGCATATGTGAGATGACATATATATATATATATATATATATATATATATATATATATATATATATATATATATATATATATATATATATATATATATATATATGCTATAGTATTGTGGGCTTATACTGTTGATGTACTGTATTGCTGCACCCACCCTGTACCAATGCCACATCTGTGGCTACTGACATCACATCTCTCACACATTTATGTAGGTCCCTATGGTATACCTCCAAGGCAGCAGCCTGTAGCTGGTGAATATGGTTATGTTCAGGCTTGCCAATACACCGGTCATGTTATGGCTATGGTATATTCCATCCACACATTTAACACACCTACCCCTGCATCACAGTGGTGACAATGATGGTGTATCTGAAGGGTATGTCAGAGAATCCTAATATATAACTACTCCTGTCATTGCAAAAATGTGTGTCAAAAGATGAACATAATAATGGGGAAAAGGGCCAGTAGTGTAGGTGTGAAACATAAACAGTGCTACAACAGTGTATATACCAGTATTACAATGGCAACTGTTACAGATCTACACTATGGCATATCATAATACGAATTGTAGGTTAGGTCAGCAAATATGGGGAATACATACCTTCACAAACATTGGAAGCATATGTGTTCACACCAGATAAAAATATATAGGAAACAGCTTGTTGAGGGCTGACTGCATGCATTTGTCACATCCCCAGTGTCACACCATGTATTGGTCTGCTGTCCAAGACATTTCACATCTTACATGACATGGAATGGGCCCCATACCCAACAGGCAGCACTCATGAGCTGCAAAGTGCAGACAGTCATTTATGTGGCCAACACTGAGGGTGTTGCAGGAAGGTAATCAGATGTGACTGTTGTACCACAGAAACATCAGCCAGGCCTCACCCCACCTCAGGCCCACCATCCCCCCATCTGTACCGTGCCAGTGAACACCTGTATGTTTGCCATTCATTAGCGGGGACTAGGCTGTCACACGTGGTGTTCAATGTTTGGGACACTGCAAACTGACACATGTGTAGGCCACAATTGCCAAACATCTGATAAAAGGCTGAAGGTGGGGAGGGTGTCACCATGACACGTGAGTGCACTGCAGCAGGGATCCAAAGGATGCTATGAATGACTGTATCTGCACACAGTCAGGATCTCTTGTAATCATCAGAGTTGGGGGACATGTGTAGGGCAGACTGGTCCTATACTGGCAAATGCAGATGGCCCATGCTGGTATACCCCTGCCAGGAATAGGAACTGCTGTAGTACACATAACAGTAGGTGCAACAAACTATCATGATAAATCTCAACCAGCACATGTGTTTGACCACTGCATTGATTGTACAGGACATATGTCATATATCAGGCATGTACATATTATCCCAGGTATGTGTTGGACACACACAGGGCTGTGATCATTAGAGCAGACCAGTGTTTCAGGGAAGGGGCATCACCTACTCACACAGCCCACACATCACACACATGCATACTGTTGCTAGCATGGATTGACTAAAGATGCACTGCATGCTGTTGAGTACCATATGTTATGCATGTTGACAGATGGGTAATGGGTGGTCTGTGTGTAATATCTTCATGCAACCTCATCTGTAAGTGTATGTGTGTGTGTGTGTGGATGTCTGTGTGTGTGTGTGTGTGTGTGTGTGTGTGTGTGTGTGTGTGTGTGTGTGTGTGTGTGTGTGTGTGTGGGTGTCCATGTATGCACATATGTGAGAATCGTGCAGTACATGGACATGGATATATAATCTCAGGACAGCTGATAGTATAATAATGTCTGTAGCATGGAACATGCATTGGGAGAAACCAGGGCACCAGGTATATACAAAAAAAAATCATCATCAGAAGAAAGTGAACTGCCAACATTACTGATATTCACATAATAAGTTGATTGAGCAACAGATCTTGCATCTACTGAGCAAAAGTTACATATGACACTCCAGTGCATGACACCCTAACATATGGGGATCATGCTCTGGATGATAGCAGTGAGTCTTTGTAAAACCTACTCCAATCAAGTCAAAGAGGTAGTGGAGTAACAGGTCATGTTTTGTGATCACATGTCTAGGCAATTAGAAGAATGATATATTAATGATTGGTATTAATGAGTGTAAGTTTCATGTGTTGGAATGTCAGGTGTGTGTGTGTGTGTGTGTGTGTGTGTGTGTGTGTGTGTGTGTGTGTGTGTGTGTGTGTGTCCCATCACCAGTGGCCATAGCAGGAAGAGTTGGTGGTTGCTGGTCATCATGCCTCCATCTGGTACCACCAGATGCATGTTTCCAGGCTGTCATTTTTCATCTGTAAGTGACAACATCTGTGATCTTGCAGGTGGGTCATGGATAGATGGTTGGGTGAGATGGTGGGCTTCATTGACGGTGGATTGTCTGTGCTAGAGCATGTGGTGGGAGTTGGGTGATGGTCACGTGGATATAGGCCAGGAACACCAACATCTGGTGGTCGACGTGGATGTGCAAGGACACCAAGCTGCCATCCCCAGCACTGCACCTGGTCAGCCCAGGAGGGACCTGGTTCCAGCGGACATATGTCATCATCAGGAGAGTATAGCATTGCTTGTACTGACCTGAAACAAGCCTGTGGAACCCCTGGCAGGCACAGTTCGTGTGTCCGTGGCCGGAGGTGGTGAACTGCACACCCTGTCAGGTATGGTCTTCAGCTGTCCAAGAAACACCTGTATAGGGCAGCCACATAGCAGAACTGTGTGCATGCCACCATGGCCATATCAGTAACTTACACCCCTCTCACTCACATGGTGTCAAATGACACCCTGTACATATGATGATACCTGTGCCACATCCCTGTCATCCCATAACACTGATTCAGGACAGATGCACTGCTGTGTAACATGTTGTCAGCAGTAATGTTTAATGCTTACATGTCAGGTAATGTAGCTGTCCAGCCATGATGCATTATAGCTGTTAGTAACACTGATAATGTTATCCACAGGAGGATGATCTGCTGTCATATCTTGCCATATCCTGGGCACAGTTGAACACATGTCACAGGTCTGTATAACAGTTATTGCCTGTGCCAAATGGACAGATGACCACCTGGGACATGTATATCCAGCCTGAGAAAGAAGATCCACATACACACACACACTCTTTTTAACTGGGGGACTGACCCCTACCTAGGTATGTAGTGCTACTGATGTGTGTGGCGATGAGGTGTGTTTCAGGTTACATTCAGTATGGTAATGGATGATGTAATGGTTGTATATGGACAATACATAGTGTGGCATGCCATCATATACACATTAACAAACACATAACAGTCAGACACACATCCGAGACTAGGGCCTATCTGTCAGTATGTCCAATGTGTAACAGGTAGGGCACACACACAGCACATACATAACTGGCTGGATATTGTTATCAGTTATCGGGGTACCATGGTGTAATTACAGTATACCCAGCACCAACACCCCAATGTGGATATTGTATACACTGGATCTCATGATGACACCCAGGACTGCAATACAACCATATGCATCTAATGCACATGCCACAGGCATAGATGCATTGTCTGCCTATCAACACATTTGTACAACAGTGTTGTGCTGGTACTGCAAGGCTCAGGTAGCCTGGGTGTTGTGGTGGACATTTGTCAGTATTGGGGTGCATTGCTGCAGTGTCCATGGAGAGATGGGAATTGTAGGGGATGTGTGTACAGTGGTATCATGCCACCTGCCATGTGCCAGCAGCCAGTCTATCTACAGGCACCACTGTGGTGACCCTCAGGGTGACAGTGACATGCAGCAGCCAATCCTCTGGGTGCCTCCTGCAAATGGCCAGTGAGGTGCTCCAGTTGACATGTATGCAACATGCATTACAAAACATGGTTAGTGACTGTGTTGGAGACCTGCACAAAAACATATTCAGGGTACCCATGGCAAGTGTGTTGTGTCCTATCTATGCCAGTTATAAGACAGCTGGGCAGACATGTCAGTGTCATTCAGCTGGATACATGACATCTGCACATCTGTACAGAGACTGACAGACATCAGCACACCAACTAGCTATGCAGTAGGATGAATGTGTTGACAGTCCTGACACACTAGGTATGCCATTATTATTATTTTGCAGCCTTGGCCTGACATGTGCTATACAGATAGTAGTCTACAGTTAATTTCCACATGTCAGATCATTATCCAGTAGGAAATATATAATGTGACACAGCTCACACACCAGGAAAATGACAGTGAGGACTCAAAGTCCATCTATGCAATTATAATTAGCAATCTACTCTTGCCTGGGAAAGCACTGTCAACTGTAGTAACATCATGATACACTACATGCCAGCATGACTGCACATAACCTGGGATACTACCCTTGTATGTAACACATTCACATGGATAAGAGTGTTGTACAGATCATATATACTCAAGTATTCCAGACAGGAGAGTCACACCCATTGCTACTGTGCTGATAGCACATAGATCCATGTTATGTACATGGAATTAAATACACTTATTAAATATGTCATTACCCTGCTATTTTATTAGACCTGAATGTGAGCACTGGTTACGAGGGCTGAGCCATGCTTAGCAGGTTTCAGCATTACTGCAATATAAATGCTAAGCTGATTTGTGCAGTGGTGAGTGAAGCCTGCATGGTGTAAGCACCTGTACGTTTAACCGTATATTAGCACCACTTACCGTCATGCAAACCCGTGCAAACATGCTTAAAGCTGCTCAAAACTGCCTTAACCACTCTGTATCCAACAGCCCTTGTTCTGCCTAACATCAAAATAAACAGCCCTTGAACCCACGACCCTGTACACTATAGTCACAATAGTTAACAACTGCGCCATAACAGCTGTGATGACAGTTGTTTTTCCAATAAATCTGTCAGTACACATATTGATTAGTATTGAACAATTGCTGTGACTTCTACAATTGTATAGTACATTAGTGATATTACTGTTGCATCACATATGTTGTTATATCTAAATATACACATATCAGATACATATGGTGTTCTACATCTGGGAAGGTGTACACAACAGTAATGTTTACACATGACAAGGATATGGATATATACATATACATATGTAGATATATGTCTACATTTACATACACATATATATTGATATATATGTATTTATAAAAATCTGTATAGTGCATCATATATATGGCCATTTATAAATCTCTTTATATATATATATATATATATATATATATATATATATATATATATATATATGTGCAGCATATATGTGCATGTATATCTATTTATGTTGATATATATGTAGATATCTATAACTATATGTGCATATATCTATATATCTGTATATGTGTACATATATAGATGTGTATATATGCGTAGGCATATATAGGTGTGTTTGTGTATATATATATATATATATATATATATATATATATATATATATATATCTGTGTGTGTGTGTATATATATATATATATATATATATATATATATATATATATATATATACGTAGATATGTATATGTCTATATATCTATATAGATATTTTATATATATATATATATATATATGTTTGCCATATGTCCAGAACATAGTGGAGTCATACCTCAGCACCAATAGTCTCAACCTGTTAGTGCAAGGTGATGTCATGTATGTATAGCAGGTATATATGCAGACTGTTGCTACTGTAACAGGGTTTGTCTTAACAGACATGTTGTGTGTGGGAGGTCACATCTGCTATTGACATGTACGCTATCAGTTACTGACAGGCATCCTAAGGACATCATAGTACAGTACCACTGATAGCACAGTAATGATCCTGTGGCGTACAGCAGAGATATGACCAATATATGTGGACAGTCTGGCACACTCTGGTCAGTCCAGAGGTATGCACAGATCCCCTTAGTGTGAGACATGTGGACCAACCCTGACAATGTGGATGTTATCAGAAATGTCTATGGGTATATCATGTAAATACTGGACTACATATGCCCACACCGTTTAAGCATTCACACACTCCTGTCTGTCCTGACACATAATAACTGGTGGTGCAGAGGTCACATGGCCACATACTACCCACAAGTTAGTGACATACATCTTACAGCATTCCACAGCTGTGTCAGAAGTACACAACAGTTATGTTGGCCTGGCAGCAGTACATCTTGCAAATACCTGGATATAACATCACACTGGAGCTGTTAGGCATGTAACAAAGCACTTTGCAAACTACAGGCAGAATGTCACAACACTGGCCTACATTTCCTATGGGGGAATACACATGTACCTGCAAATATAGCAGGCTCTACAGGCATGTCACAGCACAGAGTAACAGACACCTGTGTGAAAGTGCATACCCACAACCAATGTGAATACAGCCACAGCCACATATGATATGCAAGCTTAATATTACACTATATGGACTGTCTCTTCAACACCATCCTCATATGTGCCACTCACACACTAACCCTACATATACTGGGTCATGACACAGTGTGGTCCAATGCCTGTCTGTGGTATGGGACATGTGTGTGTTTGGCCCTACAAACATGTGAGCCTATAGGGTACCATACACTGGAGCAGCATGTAACTTCAGATAGAACAGGACCAGGAACAATGAGATCTACCACAGTCTGTACACAGGTCAAGGTACGTATTCGCAATACACATACTATCGACAATCACCATAAGTACAAGACCCCACTACTGTACACACAACTACAGAATGTCCAGGTTATGTCCTCAGAAATAACCCCTACTATACATAACATGTCTAACAGTCTGATATCTGACTGGCTTGTTAGTAGGTATGATGTCAATACATAATGGTGTACAGAACATATGCACCTCTTACTGCATGACATATGTACAAAAGGTGACAGACTTGTAGCTGGAGCCAGAAACACTAGGCCAATATTGGCATGTTGTTGTGATACCCTCATACATTTACTGTTGTAACAGGGTTTGTTGTGACATATGCCCTATGAGGGATATGAAGTCAGTAACTTTCATGGCTGTCACCATGTACTGACTGCAGTCCTCAGACTATGCTTCTGCAGTTCTAAGATAGGTGATCTGTGAGTAACACAAGCCACATAAGACTACAAACACTGACCAGTCTGCAGATACAGGTAGGTGTTTCCTCAAACACATGACATTGTCATGACAGGTATTAAATCATGTAGACCAGCCATATCCACACAAACCCTGTTAAACCAACATTACTCCAAAGGCAGAAGAGCAACACTTACATTCTGTAGTCATGTCTGGAAACCCCCCCCCCCGTTTATTGGCCTGTCTCCAGAGTGTATGTTGTTAGATGTATATCCCACTACCATCTGTGCTGCTGTTTGCCAAACACCGACATGAAGTCCTGCTCACAGTGAATGAAAAGAGCCAACACCCACATGTAGTTCCTAGTTATAGGAGTGTGTTTCCATGCAATTGGCTATGGGAATGTTTACCACAGCTGTCCCACATGCAATCAGCTAGTGGGGGACTGCAATTCTTGCAGAGGCCATCAGCTGATCATGAGGATCATTTACAAAACACAAGTTGCTGCCTAAGCAAAGCAGGTGTACTTCTCCACATCCACCAGAGAGAGTGTGAGAGAGACAGACAGAGACAAAGTAAGACATGGAAGGTGTGGGAGAGTAAAACCTAAGCATGTTTGTGTCACACAATTACCAGTACAGGGTTTCAACCCCCTGCCTGACAAAGTATTGCTATCACATGTCTATGCAGTTATTGTATGAGCCACAGAGCTTATTTGTTAGGGAGCTGTCCAAAGGTATATTCAATGGTGAGTGACATCAGCAACAGTGATAAAGGAGGGATAAGGTAGATGTAGTACACGTGCCTGTCCACATGAACAGGTGTCAAGGGTGACACTGTCAAACTCTCTCAGGGACTCACACACATTATCACAGCTGGCAAGGTCAGGCATAGACTTCCTGACTAGCTAGTTTGCCACAATATAGTAAAACACAAATATCACATGCACCACAGGGATTATCAGGATGAGATATGGGCAAAGAGTATGCCAGGGTGTCTGACATCAGAAGGCATGCTTCAGTAGGCCAATGGGAGGTGTAGTGAGTGTGAATGGCATCCAAATCATTATACTTTGCACATACACACAGACACAGGTTGCCAGTACTGACATGCATGGATGCATTGCTTCACAGGTGGGTAGTAGGTGACTGTGCCAGAAGGTTGTACAAGACCAGGTAAAGGGTATGCCTTGGTATCAAGACACATGACAATGGTCTGCTGTGTGGCTCAGGGGTGTAGTGTCTGGACTGGCCCACACAGGTGGGTATTGTCTTCACCATCCAAGACAAGAGACAAAGTAAGACATGGAAGGGGTGGGAGAGTAAAACCTAAGCATGTTTGTGTCACACAATTACCAGTACGGGGTTTCAAACCCCTGCCTGACAAAGTATTGCTATCACATGTCTATGCAGTTATTGCATGCACCACAGAGCTTATATGTTAGGGAGCTGTCCAAAGGTTGGGAATTTCTGGTTAAAGGCTTATAGTGCCTGCATATTTAAACTGCTTCTTACTGAAATTGGTACACCTTGTTTGCTGTAGCATAGACTAGATCCAGGCCTGCTGAATATAGCTTTGTTTGTATAACTTGAGCTCTAATCCAGGCATTCTTTAAAGTATGCAATTGTATTTATTACTGCTTGGTAGTAACTTGATTAAAGTGTAGCTATCATTCTAAGTCTTTTGGATTAAGCACTTGGGCTTCAGACCAGTTGTTTTACATTAGGAAGGTTTGTATGCACTGTGGTGGCAGGACAGGTAGCTTACATCCTTCTAAGTTGGGAACTGCTGATTGAGGGCTCAGTGTCTGTTATTCTAAAAGTGTATTAATTCTGGTTTAAGCACTTGGGCTTCAGGCCAGTTATTTTACATTAAAAGGGTTCGTGGTCTGCACTCTTGTGGGAGGAGAGGCTGGACTCTGCCCTTCTGAGCTGGGAATTTCTGGTTAAAGGCTTATAGTGCCTGCATATTTGAACTGCTTCTTACTGAAATTGGTACACCTTGTTTGCTGTAGCATAGACTAGATCCAGGCCTGCTGAATCTAGCTTTGTTTGTATAACTTGAGCACTAATCCAGGCATTCTTTAAAGTATTCAATTGTATCTATTACTGCTTGGTAGTAACTTGATTAAAGTGTAGCTATCATTCTAAGTCTTTTGTATTAAGCACTTGGGCTTCAGACCAGTTGTTTTACATTAGGAAGGTTTGTGGCCTGCACTGTGGTGGCAGGACAGGTAGCTTACATCCTTCTAAGTTGTGAACTGCTGATTGAGGGCTCAGTGTCTGTTATTCTAAAAGTGTATTAGTCTGGTTTAAGCACTTGGGCTTCAGGCCAGTCATTTTACATTAAGAAGGTTCGTGGTCTACTCTTGTGGGAGGAGAGGCTGGACTCTGCCCTTCTGAGCTGGGAATTTCTGGTTAAAGGCTTATAGTGCCTGCATATATGAACTGTTTCTCACTTAAATTGGTACACCTTGTTTGCCGTAGCATAGACTAGATCTAGGCCTGATGAATTTAGCTTTGTTTGTATGCTTGTTGTTTGTTTGCTTGTTATTTCCCTGAAATGCTAATTCCACCTAAAACGTGGCTTTTCAGCGCTTCTGTGGATCCCTAGTGATATCTGCATTGCTTACTGTACTTATTTCCTTGTTTCACTTGAAAGAAAGTTACTGTTTGTCGTTTTTGCATTTAAGTTACCTGTAACACATTGCATTTAGGTTACCTGGCACTTGCTAACTAAAGCAATTATATAAGTCAGCACTAAAATATTAAAAGGACTACACCCTCACAAATTTCCCTTGAGTACCTCGTTCCCCATTGACCCTTTTTTTTCAATTATAAAGGAATTCCCAATACTATTCTAGCATGTCCAAAGGTCAGTTGTCAATCTCCTCTCCAGTCCAACTGGTGAATCTGGGAATCTTGAGGCAATGTTACAACTGTCTCATGTACACAGACAACCCTCTCCTCCTCCCAACAAATTCCAACACGTGAGAGATGCAACCATATAGTCATACTGGAGGCTAAGCTCTCTCATCTCAGTACTGGCAAAACCAGTCAGGAGGAGAAGGAAACCACACTCAGTACAATTCCAGTCTCACATAGACCTACCATGACAGCAAACCAAACACATAAACACACAAAAACATACTCCGAGGCTCTAAATAAAAATCTGCCTAAGCAGCAGAGACCTCCAAAGCAGACACCCAAGCAACCGCTACCCCAAAACAAAACACATGCAACACATAGCTCACAAAGCCAGTGTGCCGAACAATCACAGCCCTTAAGGCTAAACAACACACCTGATACACTTGTAATAGGTGACTCTATTGTCAGGCACACTGACATCCCGCTCACCAGGCTGAACAAGGAGAAGGTCACGGTAAGCTGCCTGTCGGGCGCTAGGATCCGCCACATAACACAAGCACTCAGGTCACTCCAAGGCAAGTACAAATATGACTCAGTCATTGTCCATGCTGGTGTGAATGACCTGAGACGTATCTCCCTGGGCTACATGAAAAGAGACATAGAGGATCTCTCTGAGCATGTATCCCAGGCCGGTATGACCCTGACCTTGAGTAGCATCTTACCCTCACCAAGAATGATGCCACAATATGAAGACAAGATGATCAATTTCAACAATTGGCTTATGTATTGGTGTAATTCAAAGGGGATCCAATGCCTGTCAGCCTGGGATGACATGCTCGACAAGCCACGATGCTTCACTAGGGACGGCTTGCACCTGTCACCCCTGGGCGTTCAGATATTGGCAAAGGCTCTTGCTACCCCCATAGTGCCTTTTTTAGGCAAGGCTCAAAAGACAAACCCACCTCCATAGGTATCACAAGGGATAAGAAACTAAGAGTAATGCTACTCAATGCCAGAAGTCTAAACCTCAAGATGCACGCACTCGAAACTCTCCTTAGCATGGAGAACATTGATATCTGTGCAGTAACAGAAACCTGGTTCAAGGCTCCCAAGAGCACCCCAGCACTACCAGGTTATACCTCATACCATGCTTTTCAGCCCCAAAACTTGGACCAAACCACAAAAGGAGGGGGAGTATCAATATCCATCAAAGATGCCCACACCTCCAGGTTGGTGGCACAGCACGAAGCATCAGAGACTATCCATGTGCAACTAACAGTGGGTAAAACTGCCTTCCAGGTTATTGCCTGCTACAGACCACCCTCCCAAACCCAGGAACTCCACTCGGCCTTCCTGAGAACACTGTAAAATATGAAGGTCTCTCCAAACACTATTATATTGGGCGACTTCAACTACCCAAACATAGACTGGAAGCATTACTCTAGCTCCAGCACCCTAGCCCAAAGGTTCCTAGAATTTATAAACTCAAATGCTATGGAACAACTTGTCACCACTCCCACAAGAGGGGAAAACATACTGGACCTGATCATCACCAACATGGGGACTCTATGCTCTAGACCAGAAGTGTATCCCTCACTGGTAAGATCAGACCATAAACTAATCTCACCGGATATTCACATCCCGACTCCACCCGCTGCCCTGAAAACCACAGTGAAAAACTTCTCTAAAGCAAATTTCACACTCCTCAAAACCGAGGTGGAATCATTCAAAGCCCCCGGGCCTGTGGAAAAAATGGCCCAGTCCTCAGAATCCTTTATAAATGCATTCTATGAACACCTTCAGGAATGCATGGATCATGCAATCCCAAATAAAACCAAGACCCAATCCTCCAAAGGCAGACGTCTTGTCTGGTGGACCCCAGCCATAAACAAACTATACAATTGAAGGAGGAAGCTACTACATGACAGAGCAAAATCCCAAAAAGGGAAGGCATCTCTGATCAGTATTAGTAAAAAACTACGGGCACTCATAAAATCGTCTAAGGCCAGCTTCGAGAGAAAAATTGCACAGGACACTAAGGATAATCACAAGGCTTTCTTTAGTTATGTTAGGAACCTGGGTGGGAATTCCCAGATATGCTCAGAATTAGTCCAAAATGACAAAAAATACACCGAACCCACAGACATTGCCAACATCCTAGCTGACAGGTTCAGCGCAAACCCCCCCCCTTCCCACCAAAAGGGCAAATATCTATCCCAGCAGAGTGCTTCCCCCCTGACATCTCAGATGCTCAAGTAAGAGCTGCCCTCTCCAAAGCAAAAAACACAGCATCAATGGGACCAGACGGTGCCCTGGGCTGCGTCCTACATGAACTCCAAGAAGAGCTAAACCCAAACATAAAACTACTGTTCAATCTCAGCCTTACTACAGGATATATACCCAAAGAGTGGCGTACAGCAACAGTGGTCCCTCTCCACAAAGGTGGTGCCTCAACGGATCCTGGAAACTATCGCCCCATAAACCTGACTAGCTTGGTCTGCAAAGCTATGGAAATGATCATCATGGACCTCATAAATAAAGATATTGGGGACCTACAGACACTGGATCCTACCCAGTTTGGCTTTGTTAAGGGCAGATCCTGCCTCTTAAACCTGGTTGATTTCTTTGAAACAGTCACCAAGGCCATTGACAAGGGGAAGGTGGTCCACACAGTCTACCTGGACCTCGTAAAAGCCTTCAATACAATACCCCACTCTGGCATTATAGATAAGCTCACCAGCTTAAATATAAACCCCTATGTCACTAGATGGGTTGCAAACTGGCTCAAGGACAGAACCCACATGGTTAGAATTGCTGGAGCCATGTCAGACTCCAAACCAGTTACAAGTGGCGTCCCACAAGGATCAGTCCTGGGAACTCTCTTGTTTGGTATATATTTCTCGGAGGTACAGGCTAACATGGAAGGACTGTGGCTGACCAAGTTCGCAGATGACTGCAAACTGGGCACCATAATCGACTCTCCAGCTGACACAAGCATCCTACAAAAGGGCCTCATAGAAACAGACAACTGGCGCCAGAGCCATGGCCTCAAGCTAAACGCCAAAAAGTGTATAGTCATCCTCTTTGGCAAAAACAAAATGCCCACAAATTACCACATAGGTGGTAATCCATTAAGTACGGAAGAAGTAATTAGGAACCTGGGGACCCAAGTTGATAGCAATCTCTCATTTGACAACCACGTGGCCAAAGTGGTTAGAAAAACATTTTATATAGCCCACCTAATCATGAAGGGATTCACATCTAGATCAGGGGAGGTCATCGTGCCTCTTTACTCATCCCTCATCAGGCCCATAATTGAGTACAATGCCCTTTTTGGGATGTACCTTACCAGACACCTGCAGCAACTGGAAAGACCCCAAAAGTACCTCACCAAGAGGATCAAAGGGCTCAAACAGATGCCATATGCTGCCTGGTTAAAGAAACTCCAGCTCTACTCAGTGGCATACCGCCTGCTCAGAGGCGATCTGTGCCTGACGTATAAAGCCATGTCCAACCCGGAATTAATGGACATGCTGCACCTCAGAAAATCCAAATCCCATCGAGCTACACGCTCGAGAGACTTGAACCTCAGCACTGAAATAAATAGGACATGGTGGAGGGACAGATTCATAACCCAGAAGCTCCTTTCACTCTGGAATAAAATCCCAGTCCAGGTTAGGCAGAGTCCCTCATTGACTCTCTTCAAGAGGAATCTTGATGAGTGGATGGGAGATCATAGATTTACCCCGGGTATCACTTCTGTGTCACTGTTAGACAGAGGCACAGTATACTAACCTCGAAAAAGGGCAAAGCAAAATTAATTTAAAATGGGTGGCGAAAGCCAAACACACTCTGGCTAAGCTTATAAATGCCCTAGGGCAGATAGCCTAGTATGAACCTATAAACCTATGAACCTATGAACCATCCAGTCATCTGGGTTACTATTGTGGGTGTCCAGTGTTGAGCAATGCTTGCCATGTATGTGTTCTATAGTCCATGGCATGTACGGTATCTGGAATGTGCACACATCCCACATGCATGTTCTGTGACATGTGGAAATGTACCTGGGGTGTCTGGGGCATGTTGTGTACACAGATTGTTATCATCAGAAGTGCCATTCCTGGCCTCATGTGGTGAGAACTGGCAATAGACACCAGGTTGACCATTGACAGCATGACACAGGTATTCCCTGGTGTCAGTGGCATCTGTTCATACAGGGCATGTGTATAAGGCATGGTATGTCCTTTGTGGGTTACATTTGCTGGCACTACAGTTGTTGCAGGCATCCATTGGGGAACATAGTGAAGGAGTACTGTATGCAATTATGTGTCTATTGTAGGGATGGGACAGGGTGCCATGCCCTCTGTAGTCCACTGCAATCACACCATGGTTACTATCTGTGGGCAATATGCAGAGAATAGTGGTTGTTGTCTAGCTGAGTGTGTTTGTGTATGAGACATGGGTTGAGTGTGTTTTCTGGGTAATACAAGGGTTGTCTAAATTGTTCACCAGGCTTGATGTCACATGTAGAGGTATGGATTGTCTACCCCAGCCTCTCTGCTGTTTGACATCTGTTATTCTTGTAAGGTGGACATTGTGACATATAATAGGCCCACCATATAAGAAATTTGCAAAACCCGCTCCACAATGAGTCCAGTTGTTAAACACTGACAGCCACCTCCACACAGGATACGAATAGCAAACCACCACCCCACCACACACACACACACACACACACCAAGTTTCACAGTTGTCATGTCTGGGATTAGAACTCTTATCTAAATAGTACATCACCCTACAACATTATGCAGTTATAGGACACATCACTGAGATTACTGGGCTATTCCTTCCCCACAGGTGTATTTCAAAGTGAATGACATCAGCTGCTCTGCCAAAGTAGGGCATTTGAAATTGTAGTGAGTGTGAGTGGCCTAAAAAGCATTGATCCCTACACAGACACACACAGTTGCCACATCTGGGATTATAACTCCCACCTAACTAGTACATCACACTACAACATTACACAATTATAGGACACACCACTGAGATTTCTAGGCTACTACTTCCCCAAAGGTGTATTTCAAGGTGAAGACATCGGCAGGCTATGGGGAGTGCAGTGTGTGTGCATGGGCCATAACCCATTCATCTAGAGGCAGACACACAACACTCAGGCACAAACAGGTTTATATTCCACAGACATGTGTATACAACTGCTAGATGACTACTGACTTACATTCATGTTACACAGTTAGCACAGGCACCACAGGCACTATAGTGCTGAGGGACTCCAGAGGCAAATGTTGACGGTGATTGACATTTGCATATCATGTGGTTTTAGCCAACTGGATGTGTGCTGGGTGGGACAGGCCTCATGATGGGAGGCTCTTTGTCACTGTCACTCTCTTCCACACATCTATGTATGTGTACTTTTGGCCTATTATAGTGTGTTGTCCTTGGATATATGTGTGTATTCCTATCCAATGTGTGTGCAAAGCATGACTGGTGTGTACTGAGGAATGATTGCACTAACATCTGTGACTGTCAGTTATGTATGGTCCACTGGTGTTGCCAGACGTGGGCTTCATTTCTGAAGTGTGTGAGCATGCCCAGTATGACCTTTCAGTATTTTGTTGTCTGACATGGCCTTCATTTCTCTAAGTGTGGGAGCATGCCCAGGATGACCTTCTGTATTGAATGTGTGAATCTATTCCAGGTAGATTGTACTCCAGTGCAGACTTTTGTGTTCTAAACCTACAGCTAGCAAACTGTTTCTGTGGAATATCTGTTGATCGGTTGACGATATGGGGTCAAAATGGGCAAAGGATAATGAGTTATTGTAGATAATTGTGTTTGTGCTGCTTCTGCTACATGGTCCTGGTGTTAGCAGAGATATTCAGACATATGTACTGTTTTACATTGTGATGTTTTATGTCATCAAGTACTTTCAGGTATACATATTTACTTGCAGTGATGTCCTGGGGAACACAGGGTGAATGCAGCTGTGTCCAGTACTGTGGTCAGCAGCCTACATATTCTTGCACAACCATGCCATTCTGGAGGGGAAGCTGCAGACACTTGCTGCTGGGTCTGTGTAAATGGTTCATCACCTTGGTACAGTGGTGGCTGTGGGTAACACGCTTGTACATCCATCGATGTGACAGTTTGGCCATATCCTGCTGTGGCCATACCTCACAGCTGTACAGATACACACAGGTTACCCAGGGTCATAATTCTGGACATTACCCCTTCACATTGTGGTTTATGAGCAGGTTTTTAGCCACTCATTCTTGTGTTTGCCGCCAAGGATAGTATCTGCATACAGCTGGGTTTCAGACTTCACACATTCCATGCCACCCATGCTCCTACCCCCCCCCCTCTATTATTCTATCCTCTTCCATACATCATGCAAACATTATCTGATATGTTACCTATAGTTATCACCTCATCCCAGCAGTAATTTGGTGTTGGTCCACAGTTCATGCAATAGGACATGGTGAACGTGTTACTGAGATTTGTCCACATGGCCTTGCATTTGGATTCTGTGGAATGTATTATGTTGTTATTTGGGAGTCCATGACATAACATACATTGGCAGTACGGGTGAGACACTCGCCTTTGGCAGAGGACTGTAGGCCATTTTGTAGTGATGCAGGCCAGCTGTAGCAGGGCATTGCATTGTGTCACTCCTATAGTCCCTGACTGCAATACACTTTATTCCCCTGGGTTGACAGGGTAGGTGTGCAAGGTGTTCATGCCAATACTTTCTGTCATTATTGATCTGGAGGTGTGGATGCTGGCAGGGTGCTGCTTACAGCTAGGGACACACCTGCATGGGACACCTGTTTTGCATGCTGCATTCTTTAGCTATTGCCATACAGAGGTGGGGGTCATATTGTACTCATTCCCAACAGCAGGGATGAAACCAGAGAGGTATATGTGGGTGGTGGTGGGGTGAGCTGGGTGCATGTGTGCTATGGACACTACTTGCATCTGACGTACAGATATGCATGGGGCAATCCACTTATGCCGGCTTGTGCAGGAACATCAGCTGTTTCTCAATACTTCATACTTATGACCTTTGTGGTCTGCCAGTGTTTGGCCAGACAACATCAGTATTCCCTACTACAAGCCCAAATAATGTGCTGCTAACCTGTATGTACAATTCCAAGGGTGTGTCCATCTGACAGTTATATATTATACACTGTTTGTCTGGGGTACTTCCCCCTGTGTACTGCTTGTATGTCTGGGCCCACATTCGTGCCATTTCCATCTTTCAGATGATGACATATATTACTTCTAAACATTTACTATGGCTTACTGCTGGAATGTGTTTTGCTGGGAAGCTTTGCTTTTGGCACTGCAGTTGTGAGAACTTGGCCCTGTCATCGGCAGTACTGGCCAATGGCCACCAGGACAAAGCTCACCAGGCATACATACTGACCACTCTCACACAATATACGACACACACACCAACCTAACACACACAGCCCTGCATATTGTACACATGCTACAATCTATCTTGCTTCCTTGGCCAGCTCAGTTAATCTGTGCACCACTGTTATTATACCTACACATACATGTTATTACATTTCTACATAGGATTGGGGGGGGCACCTGACTGTTACTACATTTCTACATAGGACTGGGGGGGCACACCCGACTGTTACTACATTTCTACATAGGATTGGAGGGGCACACCTGACTGTTACTACATTTCTACATAGGATTGGGGGGGCACACCTGACTGTTACTACATTTCTACATAGGATTGGGGGGCACACCTGACTGTTACTACATTTCTACATAGGATTGGGGGGCACATCTGACTGTTACTACATTTCTACATATGATTGGGGGGTGGGCACACCTGACTTTTACTACATTAATACATAGACTTGGGAAGGCACACCTGACTGTTACTACATTTCTACATAGGATTGGGGGGGGCACACCTGACTGTTACTACATTTCTACATAGGATTGGGGGGCACACCTGACACTTTAAATCATTTGCTATGACTATACAGGTATTTCAGGTACTCCATTTCATTCTGTATTCTACCCTATCATGCTGACTAGAGGCATATCAATGTACTACAGGTCTTAGGTTTGATTGACCTGCATTTCAGTTTCTGACGTCTGACCCTTCAGAACTAACATCCCACTGCCTGAATTGTTGTAGTCTGTCTGTGTAGGTCTGGGGGGGATCTTCTCCACAGCCATCAATCAGAGGCCTTAGCACACCCTTTCTTTGTGTTTGTCTACACCTGTCCTGCTGACTGAGACTGTTGTTGGGTATATGAGCCTCCCTGACTGGCATGTGTGTATCCCATGGACACACGTGGCCCAGTACATTTCCTGCAGTGAGTTATGTCACCTTGTCTCATACTGGCTACTATGGTGACACCAGTATTTGTTACAGATCTCATGCTGCCACTATAGTGTGTACTATCTGCTTGCATTCCATTCAGTCACCCAGTTCCCTTGCATGCTCACATCCATACCATAGATACAAGTAACAACACATACTACTTCGTTCGGCAATTGGTAGGAAGAGTGACTTACCTTGTGGCTATGCCAGTACTGAGGATGGTGCTGGAGGGCTGACTATGTCAGATGCACATAGTACACTCCCTATACATGGTTAAGCACAGGTAGTGCCATGTTTGGCATCCCTTTTACTGTATGTGTGAGTCAGAGAGAGGTGCCATTCCCTGGGTTCCTACCATGTCAGTGTATGTGCTATGCGTTGCCTCTTTGCCATGGCCTGGGCATATTGAGCACGCCTCCTTCTGCCTACTGGGGAAGGTTCAGGTTGTTCCTACCCTGAGTCATTCTGTGCCTGTGCAGGCCTTGGCAATAGTGGGGGGCTGTGTGGCCCTGCCCCTTGCTGTTCCTGCTGCAGCTGTTCCCGCAGGATCATATTGTGTAGCATGGCACATCTGATGACAATTTGGGTACATGTAGCCGGTGAGTACTGCAAGGCTCCACTGGATGTCTTCAGGCACTGGAACCATGACTTTAGCATCCCAAACACATGCTCTATTATGACTCTGGTCTGTGCATGTGCCTCATTATGGAGTTCTTGTTCATGTGTGTGTGCATTTCTGATGGGTGCCATCAGCTACGGCTCCAGTGCATAACCAGCATCCCCCACTAGGTAACCGTAAGGGATGTCCCCATTGGCAAATCTCTGGTACTGCTGTGTCAGATGCCAAATGTTGGAGTCGTGATAGCTTCCAGGGCAGCCAGCACAGACATTCATTATAATGCCCTGGGCATTGCACACAACGTGGCAGTTGATGGAGGGGAAACACTTATGGTTGATGTAGACCCTACCCCGCTCACTGGTTGGTGCTTTGATGCATATGTGCATTTAGTCTATAGCACCCACTACCTCAGGGTATTCTGCTATTTGGTGGAAGAGACGCATATTGCTGGCCAATGCCTCACGGGTGTTGTGGAAATATATGTGCTCACCAGCATGTGCTGACATGGCATCCAGGAACTGGTGGAGTATCCTGGATGCTGATGCCTGTGAGATCCCCATGATATCCCCAGTTGGCCTTTGGAAGGTACTGTGACTAGTAATCTTAGGCCTACGCATACCTTGGTATCCACTGGGATGTGTTCCCCTCTGTTGATTCTGTGTGTGAGGTGTAGCTGGCACAGCTCAACAATCTGCTGCAGGATGTCCCTGTCCACCTTATAGTGCTCCACTATCTCCAGCTCATGTAGACCCTGGTAGGTTACCCTGGATGTGTACACTCTTCTCCTTCTCCTCACTGTGGATTGGTCATCAGCATTTACATCCTCACCACCCTCAGCCTCTTCCACATGTTGATTTATGAGCTGCTGCAGCCCCTATCATTTTGTTGCTTTTGTTTGGTAAAATGTCCCCGCTTGTGTACACCAGTGGTGTAGAGTTTGTGGGAAAAACTAAAGGGTAATGTGTTTGCATAGTTTATAGTGGTGTGCTGGGCTGGGCTGCTGCCTGTGTAATTGGCTGATTCTGATACATTTCACCTGCCAGCTATGCTAGTTCTCCTTGATTATCTTCCTACTGCTGTTTTCCCTTCCCATTGCCTTCCTGTTTAAGCTCAGGGGCAAGCCTCGCAAACACAGTGCTCAGATGTGCATGGAGCTGCTATTTCCTGGTCTACTTTTTTTTTTTCCTTTAAAACACGGTGCGCAGTGTGCACACCCGTTTAGGCAATGTAAAGAGTGCTAGGCAGCCTCAGACACATCTCCTTGCTTAGCTCTACTAAGCTAAGGGCAAACCCGAGCCACAGGGCTCCAATAAGCTTACAGTATGCCTGACACACCCATCTATGATGTCAACTAGCTCTTAGGCTTGCACCATGGCCTTTCTGCACTGACACGGTTGGCTGCAGGCTAGCCTTGAGGGGAAATGTAGGATTCAGTATCATTCCCCTCATTTGCATAGGATTGCCTGCTAATGCCTTATTACAAGTCCCACACTGAGCCTTCCCCCTTAGCAACCACTATTCACTGGCCATGTTGTCTTCTACCTGCCATTGAGTATAATGGCTAAATTGTGAATATGGATAGAATGCTTATGTCAAGATTTTTTTTTTAATTTAATTTTTGGCCCGATCCTGTTTCTGCGCCGCTGCCCTATGCTTAAACAGCCAAAATCAGCTAAAAAAAAAAAAAGTTATTTTTTTATTTTTGCAACTGTTTTCCATGCCAGTGGCCATATATTTGCCCATTGGCATGCTTTCCACATAATATACACCCTTTATTTGGAGCTGTCATGGCTCCGTTTTGTAGTTTGCAGAAATGTACTCTGTTACTAACCGAGTACATTTCTGCAGACTACACTAGTCCTGCACGGCTGGCTGCCAGCTTCCTGGATCACAAATTCACCTCATTTGCATGGTTTTCACCTGAAAATTGGGTAATTTGCATACAGGAGCTATGTCCATGCAGGAATAGTGCAGGAGCGCTCGTGCACGTCCCGGGAGCTTATTCCTGGATTGCATGGTGGCCATATTGCCTCCAGCAGCTCCTGCACTATATAAGAAACCACCAAATAAGTGTTAAAACACACCAGACTACAAAGCCAGTGAAAAAGATGCCACCAATCTTGTATTAAATAGTTTATTCACACTGAATAACACTCTGGTGCATCGGCACAGCATTCCTGGAGTTACAAAATATGCTATACCATACATAACAAGTAACTACCATACACAGAAAGGGAATTGGAGATTATAATATTTTGGATAGTAGTAGTTGCCATCCACCACATACATTGAAGGTGCTACCTTATAATGAATTATTTAGAGTCAGCAGGCTATGTAACGATGAAATGGGCCTAGAAAAGGAAATAATAAAAACATGTATTAACTTCAGCAAAGGGGGTATGATGAAAATGCTATTTTAGATGCCCTTCATAAATTAATAGATGCCAGCTTACTTCATAACAGGCCTTTAGTAGATAAGATAAATAGTAATAGAGAATTTAATACTGTGCAGGAGTGTAGAAAAGTCTGTCTTGTTACTGTTTATAATATCTTAAGTGAGAAAATCATTGATGCTATTAGATATTATTGGCCCTACTTAATACGGAAGGGGTAAAAAATCTTTGTAGAACTGTAAATATCTCTTTCAAGAGAAGTAGAAATATCAAGGACATGGTGGTACACAATGGATTTGTTCCACCTGGTGAAAAATTAAATCTGCAGGTTTTGGAATGTGGCACCTTCCCTTGTGGAAGGTGTTTGGTTTGTTCCAATATCATTAAATGTTTTGAAAAAATAAATGGCGTAAAATTCTGTTCCACTTCTGCTTTTTCATGTATAACTAAATCAGTGGTATATGCTTTGTCTTGTCCCTGTAACTTGTTTTATATAGGGGAGACTAAAAGAATATTCAAGTTACGGTTGCAAGAACATATTAGACATAAAAAATAATAATGCTATGAGCCCTATAGCTTTACATTTTTGTACTTATTATAGCAGTGACTTTTCACTGTTAAAAGCTTGTATTTTGGAACCTATATCAGAAACAGATGAAGTGTTAATGAAAAAGAAATTATTGTATAAAGATACTTTATATATTTTAAAATTTAATACATTATCTCCAGCAGGTCTAAATAGTGAATGTAACTGCAGAGTTTCTTTAAAATGTATATATGATTATTTTAATTGATGGTTGATTAATTAGATTGTTTGATAAATTATATTCACTTAAATACATGTCTGTCTGTGTGTGTCTGTGTGTGTCTGTGTTTGTGTGTGTCTGTGTGTCTGTGTTTGTGTGTGTGTGTGTGTGTGTGTGTGTGTGTGTGTGTGTGTGTGTGTGTGTGTGTGTGTGTCTGTGTTTGTGTGTGTCTGTGTGTGTGTGTGTGTGTGTGTGTCTGCCTGTGTGCGTGTGTGCATGTGTGGCTCTGTGTGTGAGTGTCTCTGTGGCTCTGTGTGTGTGGCTTTGTGTGTGTGTGTGTGTGTGTGTGTGTGTGTGTGTGTGTGTGTGTGTGTGTGTGTGTGTGTGAGTCTCTATGTCTGTGTGTGTGTGTGTGTGTGTGTGTGTGTGTGTGTGTGTCTGTGGGTCATATTTTGTAGCTCCTGCACTATACCTGCACGCTGTGCAGAGCTTGCTGGGGATAGAGAGAGACACCCCTTCTGCTGTGCTGCGACCATTGTTTTGTGTGCACTTGTGTATGGATCTGTGTGTCTAGATAGCTACATAAAGGAAGTCACTACAGATAATAGCAGCTGCAGATGGTGATATTGCCACTACAGCCAAGTCAATGGCTAGTCCAAGGGCCAGTGTAGTAATGTCACATTTATAAAACGCAAAGCATATAAATTTATAGTTAGAACCAAAGAATCATTAAAATAAGATTAAAAAAATATAAAAAACTATAGCAGTTAGAAAGGTCAAATAAATCTGTCTACTGCTTTAAGAAAATAGATTAAAGACTCAAAAAAAAGTGTTGTACTAATAGAAAGATGTTATATCCTGAGACCAAATGTAAATCTGAACAGACTAGATGTGTAGTCAAACCAAAGTCCAATGATAACTAATTCTTGGATTCAGAAAAAAATACCATGATATATAAACCTTAACACCAATGGTTTCATCATCACAGTAAGCCTAAGGAATTCGGACCCACTGCCCCACTGTTGCTTTATGCTTGCAGTGGACATAGCATGAAGAACTGTCTTACAGGTGAAGCCACATGCAAATATGGCAGTCCAGGCAGAGGCTAACACAAATTAGCAGTGGTACTGGCACTGGGATAATGTGGTACAGAGAGTCAAAGAATCACTCTACCACATTTTTCACCAGGAAGAAAATAAAGTGAACAGACTTTTGATGACATTTAACCATTCGCCGTATGGAATGACTGCAGCTCCCTGTTTTTGAATGACTATGTGTGTATGTGTCTGTAGGGGCATGCAAGTGGCTGCACAGACATATCTGTGTATTTGTGAATATCTGTGTGGTTATCTTGCTGAAGATAAGTATAGTAAAACCCTGTGTGTCTGTGTGTCTGCATACACTTGGGTATCTGTATATGTGTAGATGCTTGTTGGGAGATGGCCATGCTATTGAAATATATGGGCTGGTAGGGAGAACACTAGCATGCTCAGGTCGGGCAGCACTGTGCTTAATTCAGCGGCATTGTAATTGACTGTTATGAGGTGCCCCTTAGCATGGCTTTACCTTGTCTGTGAACTGGAGATATCTGACTTCACTCTGTTTGGTAGACCCAGATTATCCAATTAGCACTGGCAGTGGGAATCTCTGTGAATTACAAGGAAAAAGCAACATCCGTAAGCATACTTTGTTTTAAATGTGGGAAAAGAATTTCCATAGCTAGATTTTGTACTACTGACGTTCAGAGATATAACTGGGGGCAGCAAAGGAAGTGGCTATTCTGAGTGTAAGCTATTTGGGGTACAATTGACAGGTGCTGAGGTGGATAGAACCAAAAGTGTAGCTGGCTCAGCCAGTATCCTGTACCGGCACCACAAACCAGTGCCCCACAAAGTCTTCTATTGAAAAGCAAAAAAAAAAAAAATGGATGATCTTTCTCTTGCCACACCAACCCAACCAACCAGGTGGCCAGATGGACAAAACAGTCCCCTCCCTCCTGCCCAGCCATTCAGTTCTCCTTTATGTGCCCTCCCTGACACTCTTCCCTTTATTAAAAAAATAATAATAAATAAGAATTTCTTCTTATAACCTGTAGCAAAATGCTTGCTACAAACTTAGCAAACAGTTGCTGCAGTTTATACCCTGCCTGCATGAAGCACTACAGCTCTCTGATTTTAGTTAAACAAATTCTAACTTTTAAACTGTAGCAAACTGTTGCAAGCAGTTGCTTTCAGTTTAGAACATACACACAGTGCTACAGCACTCAGGTTTGACTACAAATGCAATACCAGCTCTTAAAAAGCCAATATTGCATTAAATATCGGGATCAGCTAACCACACCCCCCAAAAAAAAAATTTTCACCCAGGGCAGCTCACCCTCGACCTACCCTAGCTACACTACTGGATGGAACTGTAGAAACATTTCTCATTCATGAAGCCACAAATATATTGGGGCTTCATAAATGAATGCTGATACAGCATTTGTGCTTGTAGTGAAGCTCATTGTGTGCTACTAACAGCTGCAGAGTGTGTTATAGTTGTAGGAATCATCTTACTACAGTTACAGAAGTACTGAAGTTGTCAGTTCTAAAATGTTTTTTTTTTTTTTTTTTTTTTTGTCTTCAGCTTTCTATTGAGGTTGGACAGTTTAGGGAACTGCCCAGGTTAGCTACAGTACTGGTGATGATAGTAACACTGTTAAAACTGTAGTAACTATAATTTCTGAAAAAAAAAACATACTACTAGCATTGTTTGTCTGCTAGAATGTGAAAAATTATCTTTTAGAATCATTGAAATTCCATTCTGCTACTGTGCAGTTAATTGAAAACAGATAACTGCAAGGGCTGTTTTTTCAAGGAAAGATGAAAGAGCAGTATTTATATAAGAAAAAAAACTGTTACTTAGAAACATTAGGCATGGTATGCATTCGTAGTGACAGAAAGCATTTTATTACGCAGACAGAAGTACAAATTAGATTAACAGAGGTAGTCTACTCCATCCATTTGGTGTCATTCACAATTTAACAGATTATATGATAAAAGGGAAACTTTTCCCCATGTTAAACGATTACAGAGGCAATGGGAAGAACATGTTGCTTCTGACTGCCTTTTTAGTGTAGGGAGGGTAACCAGCAGGTGAACAATTTTACAGATGTGCTTCTGTTTATCCTGGTAAAAGGGTGAGCAACCATCAGACACATTTATTATAGTGTAAGAATGCAACAAAGATCAGAGAAAGATGTTAAAAAGCATTAAAGGTACAAAACTGTGACTGAGAATAAGACAGGAAGGAACCACATCATTTCAAGACATATATCAGCAAACACCTCTGACAGCATTAGCAGAAGGAAGGAACCTACACTAAAACACTGCAGCCTGAAAATTATGGAAAGTAGAGATGAAATGACCAGTAAAAGTAAACTGAAGGAACACACCCCGAAACTGTGAATTTTGAAGAAAGGAAGATAGGAAGTATGGAAAATGCATAATTTGAGCTGAACTTCTAAACTTTCTGTCAAGTTAAAGCAGAAAGCTCCACAAATGGAGAATTCTAAGCAGCGTTTGGATTTTGCAAGGGCAAAATATCAGAGTTCACCAGGGTACTTAAAGGGAGTGAGAGAAACAGTACTGGCTCAGGGTTTAAAACCCACTTCTGTCAGTTTTAGACAGAAACCTCAAATAAGGGAAGATTCCAGGCAACAGATATACATAAGTAAGAAGAAAAGTAAAATTAAAGATTAATAATTTGCAGATGGCGAGCAGCCTAGAGAAAGGAAATGGTTTGAGATGGTGATGATCAATTAGTTACTCTGCGGCAGAGGGTAAGGCACACAGAGACAGGAGTAAAAGGAAAAGGTGGTGTATACATAACAGAGAAAATAATTTTTGAACAAAGACACGCATTCCTGCTAAACCAAAATGCAAAATTCTAAGCAAAAGGCAGAAGGTTATATTCACTGCTTCCATCAAGAAAGGGAACAAAAAATTAAATAAGGAAGAAGCAGCAATGAAAGAGTACTGATATGTGCTGCCTTTACTAGCAGAAGAGTTAGACATATAAACCACAGCGCCTGCATCAGGGGGGGAGGAATCATTACGTTCTATGTCAAAAACCCCAGAGTTAAATGACCTTCCAGTTAAGTCAGTTAAATTTTAAAAACTGTGATGACCTTTGGAGTAGAAAAGGGAATAATAGCTAGTGTTGTAGGGCAAGAAACTGAGCAAGATATTATTACTTCTTACCTAAACTTTGAATTACAAATTGACTTGCTACATAGACCAAGGATGGAAAGGAAGCACCATATGGAGTGATAGTGTCCAAGCCTTTTAGAAAATTGGTATTGAAATTAGCACATAACTATGTCCTACAGGCAAACCTAGAAATGGAAAAACAAAAATCTAAAGCATAGATCCTAACAACGTTTTATTGTCCCAGAATAATGGGAGAAATTGAGAACTTTAGCTCTGGATACCTTGGCTGTCTAAAGATAGTACACAAAAGTGTATAATCAGACTTTACAATTCTTTTGAATGCAATACCTCTCAAGGAGATAGCATTCAAACATCGCAGTGGACCATTGCTAAAATCCAGCACTAGATTTTAATATAAATATTAGTATAAAAAAAAAAAATTTATACATTGCCACTTAGCTAGGGTTAAACTATTCCCGGTGCCATAAAGTCTGCTCTTCAAAATTTCCCTTAGAACTAGCCAGTTTTTTAGTTTTAGCAATCAAAGCTGTTTCTTTCAGCTCACCACTTCTTCAGAACTCGTTGTAAGCACTAAATAAGCTACAAATTACTACAGCACTCAACTTTCCTCACTTGTCTAGAGGAAAACAGTTTTTAGTACTTAATAAATAAGCACCTATCCAGGCATGTTTAAGGGTCAGGTCCCGGTGTTTTCTCCTGTCTACCTGATGAATCTGGACATCTTGGGGCAATGCAGCAATTGCCTCAAGTACACAGACATCCCTCTCCTCCTACCACCCAACACTTCAACCTATGAGAGATGCACTTATATTGCCAAACTGGAAGCAAATTTCTCTTCACCCAAGACTGGACTAGACAGTCAAGAGGTGATGGTAAACACTTGCACCACAATCATCACATAGTCCCTCAAAACCTACACCACCATAAAAACACACACATGGAAAGACAAAACACACTCCTACATTCACGGAAGCTCTCAATAAAAATCTTCCCAAGCAACAGGGACCTACAAAGCAGAAATGCAAGCAACCTCCACCCCCCCCCAACACAATCCAAATGACACAAAGCCCACAAACTCAGTATGTCACTCAACCACAGCCCATAAGGCATAACAACATACCCAACATTCTAGTCATAGGTGACTCTATAGTCAGGCACACTGATGTTCCACTCACCAGGCTAAACAAGGAGAAAGTTACTGTCAGCTGCCTATCGGGTGCCAGGATCCGCCACATAATGCACACTCAGGTCACTCCACAACAAGTACAAATATGACTCTGTCATTGCCCATGTTGGTGTGAATGACCTGAAATGTACCTCCCTGGACTACATGAAAAGAGACATGGAAGAGCTGTCCAATCTGGTAGCCCAGGCAGGTATGACCCTAGCCCTGAGTAACATCCTGCCATCACCCAGAAGGATACCACAGTACAAGGACAAAATGATTGCCTTCAACAATTGGCTAAGCTTCTGGTGTCATTCTAAAGGGATCCAGTATCTGTCTGCCTGGGATGACATGATTGACAAACCACAACGCTTTGCCAGAGATGGCCTGCACCTGTTGCCCTTGGGATTTCGGATACTGGCTAAGGTTCTTGCCACCCCTATAGTGCCTTTTTTTTAGGCAAGGTTCAAATGACAAATTCACCACCGTAACAGGTACAAGCAAGCAAAATCTGAGGGTAATGCTACTCAATGCTAGAAGTCTAAACCTCAAAATACATGCACGCAAGGCACTCCTTAAAATGGAGAACATCGACATCTGTGCAGTGACAGAAACCTGGTTCAAGGCTCCAGAGAGCACCCCTGCATTACCAGGCTATAATTCATAACACACCTTTCAGCCACCTAACCTGGACCGAAACACTAAAGGTGGAGGCGTGTCCATATTCATTAAGGATATCCACACCTCCAGGCTTGTTGCTCAGCATAATGCATCTGAAATTATCCAAGTGTAACTAACTCTGGGCAAGACCGCAATCCAAATTGTAGCTTTCTACAGATCCCCCACCATGCCCCTGGATTCCCACTCTTCATTTCTTGATACACTGGAAAATATTACAACCTAACACCCTAATAATGGTTGATTTCAACTACCCCACCATTAACTAGGAAAACTACTCATGTACCAACTCTTTTGTGCAACGTTTTCTGGAATTCATAAATTCCAGTGCCTTGGATCAACTTATCCACACCCCCACCAGGGGCAGCAGTATCCTAGACTTGGTCGTTACCAACATGAGCAACCAGTGTTCCACACCAGAGGTCAATTCCTCATTGGTCAGATTCGACCACAAGCTAATCACCCTAGACATCCACATCCCGCACCCACCCCCCATTAGGGAAACTACCGTAACAAATTTCTTCAAAGCCAACTTCATGCTTCTTAGGACAGAAGTGGCAAACTTCACAATACCCATGCAGATGGACAATAAAGGCACGACTGCTGAATTTTACACAAATGCATTTTATAAGCACTTACATGAGTGCATGAATTGTGCAATCCCTAACAGAACAAGAACAAATCAGCCGCCAAGAAGCTTGCACCACAAGGTTCGATTAAATCCAAAAACTGGTCTTTATTGCAGGAAACCACCACACAAAAGTCACGTATCACAAGCGCTTTCGCTAGGATATTCCTAGCTTTATCAAGTTGCTGAATCAATCAAGAACATCAGCTTAAATAGCTGCTTGCATTAATTAAACAATCATGATACAATTAAAAATTAATTAAATGCCATTCAATTACTTAAAGAGCCTGCCTACCAGGTACATAAGAAAATGCACTAACCATTCAAATGATGTTACATAGCAAAATTCCGTGCAGTTAAAAAACTCACTATAACCTATCCTACCTATTATTAAAAAAATATATGTGTGTGTATACTATGCACATTTAAAATTCTTACTAAACCAATTAAAAAACATTCAGATATGCTCATTTTTACAATGTCCAAACTTTACACAATTGCATGCTTGTGAATAACAGTCCACAAAGTGAACATATCTCCAATGCATAAAAGAGCAGGTAAAAAATATAGATGAAAAAATAAATAAGGAAATGCAGAAATAAATGAAGAAAACATAATACATGGAAAGATAAACCCCTTGCCTATACTACTAAGTTCCGTAGGCAAATCCTTAAATATATAGGGGCTACCACTGATGGGCTACACTTATAATCTGGCTCTTCTTAATTTTAAAATAGGTTTTATACTGATGGTGTCATTTAACCCAGGCCAGTTTGCTGCATTTAATTTAAGCTGCCACACTAGCTCCCTATATTCTAGGGTAGCTTCCCAGTCTCCCCCTCTGGAATCCCTATTTACTTGCTCAAGAATCATAAATTTGAAATCATGGTTCGGACATAAAAGGGAATGCTTGTAAAGGGCATTAGTTTCCCCTTAAAATTTTTTTAAAAATTTTCCCCCCTTTTTTTGGCAAATGCACTAAATTTTCCCCAAATGGAAATAACCTGGGAAGACGAATCCCAAATTTTAGCTTTTAAATCCCACCATGCCCTGGAAATTTCCCCTCCTTTCGAACAAGGGAAAAATTCAACCAAAACCCCCAAAAGGTTGATTTAACTACCCACCTTAATTTGGGAAAAAACCAACCAAATCCGTCAACGCTTTCGAAAATAAAAACCTGCCTTTATCAATTTAAAAACAAAACCCGCAAATCCCGCTTGGTTATTAACAACATGACAATTAAAATTTAAAAAGGCCAAATTTCAAATTTTAGACCGCCACCAAATAACATAGAAATCCCCAACCCCACCCCAAAATTTGGGAAACCCATTTAAAATCCAAACCAACTTCCTTTTTAAAAAAAAGTGGGATTACAATCCCATTTAATCATAAACACATTAAAAAAAATTTAAAATGCCTTTTAAGCACTTACAATGCAGATGTGCAATCCTAACAGAACCAAGATGCTATCCTCCAAAAAAGGAAGCCAATCTGGTGGTCCCGCCAAAATAAACTCTACAACAGAAGAAAGAAACTGTTGCAAAAAGAGTAAAATCCCATGATTGGAGGAACTCCTGTCAGCCTCAGTAAGAAGCTGAGATCCTCATAAAATCCTCCAAAGCTAGTTACAAAACAAAATCCACTGATTCTAAAGACAACCACAAAGCATTCTATAGCTATGTCAAGAATCTCAATGGCAACACTCAGATCTGCTCTGAGTTACAGCACAATGCCACTAAATATACAGAACCAACTGATATTGCCAACATCCTGGCAGATAGCTTCAGTGCTAACTTTACCCCCCTCACCCCTAAAGGCCATCTCTATACCAGAAGAATGCAAAGTTCCTGTAATCAGCTGCACAGTAAAAACACACTCTCCAAAGCCAAGAACACAGCATCCATGGGACCTGACAGCACAACAGGTTGTGTTCTACACGAATTACAGAATGAACTGGCACCCCACCTAAGTACCATGTTCAATCATAGCCTCACCTCAGGCTTGTGCCCACTGAATGGTGCACAGTGACGGTTATCCCACTCCACAAAGGGGAGCCACCATGACCCCAGGAACTACCATTATCCTGATGAGCCTGGTCTGCATATCATCATGGAACTTATAAACAAAGACATTGGTAATCTCCAAACTCTGGACCCACCCAGTTGGTTTGTAAAAGGCAATCATTCTCCTAAACCTGATAGACTTCTTTGAAGTGGTCACAACCTAGATGAGGTAAGGTGGTTCACACAGCCTATCTAGATCTCCAAGGCTTTTGACACCATCCCCACTCTGGAATTATAGATAAACTCACTAAACTAGGTATAAATCATGTCACAAGATGGGTTGCCAACTGGCTCACTGACAGAACCCACATTGAAAGTAGCAGACTCCAAATCCACTTCAGACCAGTGACAAGTGGAGTACCAAGGGTTCAGTCCTGGGTCCTCCTGTTTGGTATCTACTTCTCTGAATACAGGCTAACACAGAAGGTCTTTGGCTAATGAAGTTTGCAGATGACTGAAACTAGGAGCCATAATTGAAACTCCTAATGATGTGGACATCCTACAAAAGGGCCTCACTGAGACAGATGCCTGGTGTCAAAGCCATGGCCTAAGCTCAATGCCAAAAGTGCATTGTCATCCCTTTTAAAAATCTGATTCTAGTACCACCTATGTATTTTAAACAAAAGTTTAAAAACCGGGGCCCGGGGGAAATATAGTGGGAAATATTGGTTAAATGAAAATTTCGTCCTCATCCAAAAAGCAAAACCTTTTCCCGCTTTCTCACTACTTTTCCCGAATTTTTTCCCTGTTAAAAATCCATTTTTCCTTCTAAAATTTTAAATTAAGAGTTTTAAAACCCAAAACATTTCCCCAAAATTTAAAAATGCAATGTTTCATGTTGGGTTTCTAAATTTTTTTTTTACCCTTTTTTAAATTTTGTTTTTTTGAAAGGCTGCAAAATTTAAACTGCCCCAAAATTTTCCTGTCAGGAATTTTAAAATCCATTTCTTTGCAAACTTCCCATCCCGTAAAACAAATTTAAAAAAACAAACAGGAAGACAAATCACAGAACCTTGCAGTGATAAATTTCCAAACTGTCATTTGGGAAACCCACAAAAGCCCGACAAAGGCTTTTCATAACCTGGTTTTCAAGTCCCGAACTTTAAATTCTTAAAAAAATGTTCAAAATTAACTTGGGTAATTAAAAATTTTAAAATTTAAAGCCACAAACTTAAGATTTTTTCCTTTTGGAAAAAAATTCCTTTTTAAAAAATTTTTTTAATGAATTTCGAAAAAATTTTTCTTCCTACCATTTAAAATTATGTTTTTTATAACTTTAAAATTTTCCCAAAAATTTAAAAAAAAATTTGATCCTTTTACCAAAGCAAACTATCCATCAGTGTGTAAATTTCCCCAAAAAAATTTTTCTAATTTTTTTAAAAGAAAAAATTGGGGATTTTTAAAAAAATCAAAAATTTAAAAAACATAAAACTAAAAAAAAACCCCGCCTATAAAACCTCAATCTGATTATTTTTCAGGGCATACAGTTTCTTTTTTAGCTCATCAAGCTCAAGTTCAATGCTAGTAGTTTTGCTGGCGTGAACAGTACCTTTGTTAAATGAAAATTGCTGCTCCATCCAGCTCTCAAAGCAAAAGTCCTTGCGTTGCTGTCCCTTATCTATTTTCGAAGCATTATGCCTCTCCATATCGTTGGACCTTTCCACTCGACCTGGTCCTTCATTAAGAATTAGCCTTACGCTCGAATCACCACCGAGTCCCTTTGCAAGCCCAAAACCATTGGTGCCTGAACAAGCTCCGCCAAGCCTGCTAGTAGTTTGTGCTGCGCACTGCTGGTTTAACGCTACCGCATCCGTTTCCGGTTGAGTCCCTTTCAGGAGCTTTGTTATCTCTGATAACGCTGCCAGAACAGTATTAAACTCTGCACGAGTTACCGGTGCATCGGAGTCAATGTTTTTAAAGATTTCTGGTGTCTCCACCGGATCAAAGGCATCCGCTTCCGCAGCCATAACGCACTCAGCAAACCAAACCAAAAACAAAGAGCAGGACCAAGAACAAATCAGCCGCCAAGAAGCTTGCACCACAAGGTTCGATTAAATCCAAAAACTGGTCTTTATTGCAGGAAACCACCACACAAAAGTCACGTATCACAAGCGCTTTTGCTAGGATATTCCTAGCTTTATCAAGTTGCTGAATCAATCAAGAACATCAGCTTAAATAGCTGCTTGCATTAATTAAACAATCATGATACAATTAAAAATTAATTAAATGCCATTCAATTACTTAAAGAGCCTGCCTACCAGGTACATAAGAAAATGCACTAACCATTCAAATGATGTTACATAGCAAAATTCCGTGCAGTTAAAAAACTCACTATAACCTATCCTACCTATTATTAAAAAAATATATGTGTGTGTATACTATGCACATTTAAAATTCTTACTAAACCAATTAAAAAACATTCAGATATGCTCATTTTTACAATGTCCAAACTTTACACAATTGCATGCTTGTGAATAACAGTCCACAAAGTGAACATATCTCCAATGCATAAAAGAGCAGGTAAAAAATATAGATGAAAAAATAAATAAGGAAATGCAGAAATAAATGAAGAAAACATAATACATGGAAAGATAAACCCCTTGCCTATACTACTAAGTTCCGTAGGCAAATCCTTAAATATATAGGGGCTACCACTGATGGGCTACACTTATAATCTGGCTCTTCATAATTTTAAAATGCAATCCCTAACAGAACCAAGATGCTATCCTCCAAACAAAGGAAGCCAATCTGGTAGTCCCCTGCCATAAACTCTACAACAGAAGAAAGAAACTGTTGCAAAAAAGAGTAAAATCCCATGATTGGAGGAACTCCCTTGTCAGCCTCAGTAAGAAGCTGAGATCCCTCATAAAATCCTCAAAAGCTAGTTACAAAAACAAAATCGCCACTGATTCTAAAGACAACCACAAAGCATTCTATAGCTATGTCAAGAATCTCAATGGCACCACTCAGATCTGCACTGAGTTACAGCACAATGCCACTAAATATACAGAACCAACTGATATTGCCAACATCCTGGCAGATAGGTTCAGTGCTAACTTTACCCCCCTCTCATCCCCTAAAGGGCCCATCTCTATACCAGAAGAATGCAAAATTCCTGTAATCATCGCTGCACAGTTAAAAACCGCACACTCTCCAAAGCCAAGAACACAGCATCCATGGGACCTGACAGCACAACAGGTTGTGTTCTACACGAATTACAGAATGAACTGGCACCCCACCTAAGTACCATGTTCAGGCATAGCCTCACCTCAGGCTTTCTGCCCACTAAATGGTGCACAGTGACGGTTATCCCACTCCACAAAGAGGGAGCCACCACGGACCCCAGGAACCACCCCCCCATTAGTCTGATGAGCCTGGTCTGCAAGGCTATGGAACATATCATCATGGAACTTATAAACAAAGACATTGGTAATCTCCAAACTCTGGACCCCACCCCGTTCGGGTTTGTAAAAGGCATATAATATCTCCTAAACCTGATAGACTTCTTTGAAGTGGTCACCAAAGCCGTAGATGAGGGTAAGGTGGTTCACACAGCCTATCTAGATCTCACCAAGGCTTTCGACACCATCCCCCACTCTGGAATTATAGATAAACTCACTAAACTAGGTATAAATCTCTATGTCACAAGATGGGTTGCCAACTGGCTCACTGACAGAACCCACATTGTGAAAGTAGCAGACTCCAAATCTGGACTTCATACCAGTGACAAGTGGAGTACCAAAGGGTTCAGTCCTGGGTCCTCTCCTGTTTGGTATCTACTTTTCTGAAATACAGGTTAACACAGAAGGTCTTTGGCTAATGAAGTTTGCAGATGACTGAAAACTAGGAGCCATAATTGAAACTCCTAATGATGTGGACATCCTACAAAAGGGCCTCACTGAGACATATGCCTGGTGTCAAAGCCACGGCCTTAAGCTCAATGCCAAAAAGTGCACTGTCATCCCCTTTGGTAAAAACTCTGTACTCATGAGCTACCACATAGGTGGTAGTCTACTTAACACCAAAAGTGTGATAAGAGACCTTGGGACACTGGTGGACAGTAGTCTCTCCTTTGATAATCACATCACCACAGTAGTCAGGAAATCCTTCTACGTGGCATACCTCATCTCAAAAGGTTCTCATCCAGGAAAAAAGAGGTCATTGTTCCCCTCTACTCGTCACTCATTAGACCCATTATAGAGTACAATGTCCCTTGTGGTATGTACCTCACAAGACATCAACAACTGGAAAGGCCACAGAAATACCTCACAAAGAGGATTACTGGCCTCAAACAGATGTCCTACGCAGACCATCTCAAAAAACTCTAGCTTTACTTCACCCTGGGGATCAACTCTGTGGCTCTGCTCAACAGGGTCACCACCTTACCCTCATCCACAGCCTTGGTGGCTGCTTCAAAGAAGTCAATCAGGTTTAGAAGACATGATCTGCCTTTTACAAACCCGAACTGGGTGGGGTCCAGAGTTTGGAGATTACCAACATCTTTGTTTATAAGTTCCATGATACGTTCCAGGCACGTTAGGCTAATGGGGCGGTAGTTCCCGGGGTCCGTGGTGGCTCCCCCTTTGTGGAGTGGGATAACCATTGCTGTGTGCCATTTAGTGGGCACAAAGCCTGAGCTGAGGCTATGATTGAACATGGTGCTTAGGTGGGGTGCCAGTTCCTCTGTAGTTCATGTAGAACGCAGCCTGGGATGTTGTCAGGTCCCATGGATGCTGTGTTCTTGGCTTTGGAGTGTGTGTATTTTACCTATGCAGCTGTGATTACAGGAACTTTGCATTCTTCTGGTATAGAGATAGGCCCTTTAGGGGGTGAGGGGGGGTAAAGTTAGCACTGAATCTATCTGCCAGGATGTTGGAAATATCAGTTGGTTCTGTAAATTTAGTGCAATTGTGCTGTAATTCAGAGCAGATCTGAGTGTTGCCATTGAGATTCTTGACATAGCTATAGAATGCTTTGTGGTTTTCTTTAGAATCAGTGGTGATTTTGTTTTCATAACTAGCTTTGGAGGATTTTATGAGGGATCTCTGCTTCTTACTGAGGCTGACCAGGGAGTTCTTCCAGTCATGGGATTTTACTCTTCTTTTTTTTGCAACAGTTTCTTTCTTCTTTTGTAGAGTTTGTTTATTGCAGGGGACCACTAGATTAGCTTCCTTTTTTTGGAGGATAGCATATTGGTTCTGTTAGGGATAGCACAATCCATGCACTTGTGTAAGTGCTTATAAAGTGCATTTGTGTAGGATTCAGCAGTCATACCTCCATTGTCCATCTGCATGGGTGTTGTGAAGTTTGTCACTTCTGTCTTAAGAAGCATGAAGTTGGCTTTGGAGAAATTTTTTACGGCGGTTTCCCTAATGGGGGTGGGATGTGGATGTCTAGGCTGATTAGCTTGTGGTTGGATCTGACCAACAAAGAATTAACCTCTGGTGTGGAACACTAGTCGCCCATGTTGGTAATGACCAGGTCTAGGATATCGCTGCCCCTGTTGAGGGTGTGGATAAGTTGATCCAAGGCGCTGGAATTTATGAATTCCAGAAAACGTTGAGCAAAAGAGTTGGTACATAAGTAGATTCTCCAGTTAATGGTGGGGTAGTTGAAATCACCCATTATTAGGGTGTTGGGTTCTACCCTAATATTTTCCAGTGTATCAAGAAATGAGGAGTGGGAATCCAGGGGCATGGTTGGGGATCTGTAGCAAGTTACAGTTTGGATTGCGGTCTTGCCCAGAGCTGGTTGCACTTGGATAATCTCAGATGCATTATGCTGAGCAACTAGCCTGGAGGTGTGGATATCCTTAATGAATATGGACACGCCTCCACCTTTGTGTTTCGGTCCAGGTTAGGTGACCAAAAGGTGTGGTATGAATTATAGCCTGGTAATGCAGGGGTGCTCTCGGGGCCTTGAACCAGGTCTCTGTCACTGCACAGATGTCAGTATTCTCCATTTTAAGGAGTGCCTTGAGTGAATGCATTTTGAGGTTTAGACTTCTAGCATTGAGTAGCATTACCCTCAGATTTTGCTTGCTTGTGCCTTTTACGGTGGTGAATTTGTCATTTGAACCTTGCCTAAAAAAGGCACCATAGAGGTGGCAAGAGCCTTAGCCAGTATCCGAAATCCCAAAGATGACAGGTGCAGGCCATCTCTGGCAAAGCATTGTGGTCTGTCAATTATGTCATTCCAGGCAGTTACTGGATCCCCTTAGAATGACACCAGAAGTTTAGCTAATTGTTGAAGTCAATCATTTTGTCCTTGTACTGTGGTACTATTCCGGGTGATGGCAGGATGCTACTCAGGGCAAGGGTCAAACCTGCCTGGGCTACAAGATCGAAGAGCTCCATGTCTCTTTTCATGTAGTCCAGGGAGGTACGTCTTAGGTCATTCACACCAATATGGACAATGACAGCATCATATTTGTACTTACTGTGGAGTGACCTGAGTGCGTGCGTTGTGGCGGATCCTGGCACCCGACAGGCAGCTGACAGTAACTTTCTCCTTTTTTAGCCTGGTTAGTGGAACATCAGTGTGCCTGACTAGAGTCACTTATGACTAGAGTGTTGGGTACGTTGTTATGCCTTATGGGCTGTGGTTGAGTGGCACACTGAGTTTGTGGGCAGTGTCATTTAGGTTGTGTTGTAGGGTAGAGGTTGCATGCATTTCTGCTTTGGAGGTCTCTGTTACTTGAGCAGATTTTTATTGAGTGCCTCCGCGAATGTAGGTGTGTGTTTTGGTGGTGTAGGTTTAGAGGGACTATGTGATGAGTGTGGTGTGGTGCAAGTGTTTACCTTCTCCTCTTGACTGTCTAGTCCAGTCATGGGTGAAGAGAGCTTTGCTTCCAGTTTGGCTATATAAGTGCATCTCTCACAGGTTGTAGTGTTGGGTGGTAGGAGGAGACGATTGTCTGTGTAGCCTAGTAAATACCTATGAACCTGCAGGGATGTTGAGACTTAGGTATTTAAAGTATTAAATTTAAACTATTTTTGTGTAGCTTTTCTCACAAGGTGCTGGGTTACTTTCATGGAAAAACCTTGTAACAGACAACAACCATACAGCATATCACTTCTAAATGTGGAGTTAAATCCAGTTAGGAAGATGTTTCAATAAAAGTATTGGTACAAAATGCTACATAATTAAAGAAGTGGTCACTGTTAGCCCTTGACTGGACAGTAGATTCATAGATTAGTACTAAGCTAACTGCCCTTGCGAGCCATTGTAAGCCTAGCCAATTATCCCTTGTGAGATTCAAACCCTGTGCCTTGTGTTTGTAAGGTAAACACCTTAACTATTAGGCTACCCTCCCAACCTAAGTGTGCCATTTGTACAATTACATCAAATATATTCTGCACTATCCTGCTATATAGGCCAAATGGTGAGCATTCAGGGGATTAAATAACACGGACCAAAATGTTTGAGTTATTCAGGTAACTCAATGGGCACTCCAAAACTGTGGTAGTACTGTACAGTGCTCACCAAGCCTAGGGCAGCTAAGATCGGAATGAAAATATTGCAAAGAACATAAAGGAGAAAAGGAAATAAAGAGAATGATAACATTAGGAATAGTATCATAGTAGTAGAGTAACAAGCTCCCCCAGACTCGTTGTGTCATTGTGTCAACCACTAAAGAACACTAAAGAGCATAACAGCAATATTTAAGGAACAATTGGAGACTGAGAACCAGAATCTAGGAAAATCTCACTGCATTTTATCAAAAGGGTAAAGCAAATGAGACTGACTGACAACCTATTAATTACCTAAATGGGTATCAGGCAGATTTTCATATTTTGTTGATATCAGCTGATTGCATACTTGGCTTGAAACTTTGAGAATTATTGTTTTAATGTTTTCAAGATTTGTAATTTTATCATTTTTGCAAGGTCTTGCCATAATCTTTAAAAACCTTGGTAGCTCATTCATTAGCATCTTTTAGCATCTGCTTCATCAGCATAGTGATTTTATAATATAGATAGGAGCATAAATTGTTGCAAGAAATTATTCATTAGGGGTAAATTATTGCAGAAGATCTTAGCAAAGTCTGTCCATGAAATCTAAAAATGATGCCAGCTGAAATATGAGCCATGCTTAAATTAGAAATGAAGGAAGATAAATGTATGCAAAGTTTTTGAATTTAAAGTGACAGTAGAGAAGATAGAAAAAAGATGATATGAAAGAAGGCATGGAAAGGGAGAGCACTTTACTTGGAAATGGAAAGGATATTGTATCAGAACTAAACAGAAGATGAGTCAGACAAAGGAGGAAAGGTTAGGGAAATATGTATACTCATGGGAAGAATGTCCACAAACACAAAACAATTTCTGAAATATTTGCAAGGAGGAAGTTAGTCAAAGGAAGAAGGAAACCACAACAGAGGAATAGATGCTGGGAGGAAAAGATGTGTGTTTTAGTAAAGAAATAGATTACAATGAAAGAACACTGGGATTATTATAGCTTTTGATGTCAACAGAAGATAATATCAAACTATGGCATCAGAATAGAATCAAAGGGCATAACTGCAGTGCATAAATTAATATACCAGTAGTTAATAGTTAATAATGGAGAAGACAGAAAGTGTGAAATGATGTGCACAAGGACAACAGAACAACTAATACAATTAAAAAAAGAAATGAAGAAAGAGAAGTTCAGAAAAAAGATAAACCCCGGATTCAGCAAGCTCTGCATGGAGTGCAGGAATAGTGCAAGAGCCGCTGCACACAATATGGCCGAGTAGTGATCCAGGATCGAGCTCCCGGGACGTGCATAAGCGCTCCTACACTATTCCTGCATGGACACCACTGCTATATGCTAATTACCTCATTTGTTGGTGAAAACCATGCAAATGAGGTGAATTAGAGATCCAGGAAGCAGGCAGGCGTCTGCAGGAATGGTGTAACCTACAGAAATGTATTTGGTTACTAACCAAATACATTTCTGCAAATTACAAAACGGCGGCATGACAGCTCAAAAGAAAGCATATATTCAATGTAGTAGGCACGCCAATGGCCAAATATATGGCCATTGGCATGAAAATTAGTTGCAATTTTATAAAAAACAAGTTTTTTTTTTTTGCCGATCTCGGACGTTTAAGCGTAGGGCAGTGGTGTGCAAACAGCATCGCCACAAAAATAAGAAAAAAGGGGGGAAATAAGCTGTTATGCCAAAATCAGCATTTTGCCATAATAGTCAATGGCATGCATAAGACAACAATACCAGGGAATAGTGGTTGCTAAGGGAGAAGGCTCAGTGTTAGTGTGATAACTATGAATTAGAATTCTGGTTTATGTAAATGAGGGGACTGATACTGAATCACAGAATTTCTCTCAGTGTTAGCTTGCACCCAACCGTGTAGGTGCAGCAACACCATTTTATAAGTATAAGAGGTGGATGACTTCATAAGGGGGTGTGTCATGCATGCTGTAAGCTTATTGGAGCTCTGTGGCACATGTTTGCCTTTAGCTAAGCAAAGCTAAGGAACGGGGTGTGTCCCACATTGTTGAGCACTGTTTTCTCTGCTTAAATGGGTTTGCATGCCATGCACCAGGCTTTAAACAAAAAAAATAAAAAAAAACAGGAAATACCAGCACTGTTCACATCTGAGCAGTGGGTATGTGTGGCATGCCTCAGGGATTAAATGGGAAGGCAATGGGCAGGGAAAACAGCAGTAGGAAGGCAATCAAGGAGAATTAGAATAGCTGGCAGGTGAAATGTATCAGAATCAGCCAATTGCACAGGCTGCAGCCCAGCACAATACTATAAACTATGCAAACACCTTTCAGTCTGTTTTTTCCCACAAACTCTACACCGCCGGTGTACACAGATGGGTAAATTTTACCTGACAAAACCAACAGAATGTTAGGGGCTGCTGTCGCTCTCATACATCAATATGTGCAAGAGGTTGAGGTTGGTGAGGATGTGAATGGTGAAGACTATCCCACAGTGAGGAGGAGGAGAAGAGTGTACAGACCCAGGGTAACCTACCAATGGCTACATGAGCTGGAGATGGTGGAGCACTATAGGGTGGACAGGGGCACTGTACAGCAAATTGAGCTTTGCCAGCCCTGCCTCACACACAGAACCAACAGAAAGGAACCCATCCCAATGGATACCTAGGTATATGTAGTCTTAAGAATACTAGTCACAGGTACCTTCCAAAGGGGAACTGTGTATATCATGGGGATCTCACAGGCATCAGCATCCAGAGTACTCCACCAGTTCCTAGATGCTATGTCAGCACACGCCAGTGAGCACATATATTTCCTCAACACCTGTGAGGTGTTGACCAGCAATATGCATCTCTTCCACCAAATAGCAGAATACCATGAGGTAGTGGGTTCTATAGACTCCATGGTTATACACATCAAAGCACCACCCGGTGAACAGGGTAGGGTCTACATAAACTGCAAGGACTTCCCCTCCATTAACTGCCAAGTCAAGTGCGATGTCCAGGGCATTATCTTGAATGTGTGTGCTGGCATCCCTGGAGGTATCATGACTCCCAACATCTGGTATATGACACCGTTGTACCAGTCATTTGCCAGTGGGGACATCCCATATGGCCACCTAGTGGGGGATGCAAGCTACACACTGGAGTCGTGACTGATGACACCCCTCAGAAATGCACACACACCTGTACAAGAACTCCATAATGAGGCACACACACAAACCAGAATCATTATAGAGGGTGTGTTTGGGATGGTCAAGTCATGATTCTTGCGCCTGGACATATTCGGTGGAGCCTTGCAGTACTCTCGAGCTACATGTATACAAATGTTCATAGTATGTGCCATGCTACAAAATATGTTCCTGAGGAAACAGCTGGAGCAGGAACAGTATGGGGCAAGGCCACACAGCCCCCCACCATTGCCAAGGCCATCACAGGTAGAGAGTGACTCAGAGGAAGAACTACCTGAGCCTGCCCACGTAGGCAGAAGAAGGCATGCCGAATATTCCCAGGCCTTGGCAAAGAGGCAATGCATAGCACATAATGACATGGTAGGGACCCAGGGAATGACACCTCTCTCTGACTTGCACATACAGTAAAAGGGATGCCAAACATGACACTACCTGTGCTTTACCATGTATAGGGAGTGTACTATGTGCATCTGACATAGTCAAGCCCTACAGCACTGTCCTCAGCACTGACCCAACCACAAGGTAAGTCACTCTTCCTATCAATTACTGAATGGAGTAGTATGTTCTGATAGTTGTATCTATGATATGGATGCGAGCATGCAGGGGAACTGGATGGCTGAATGGGATGACAGGAGATAGTGGACACCTATATGGGCAGCATGAAATCCATAACAAATATTGGTGTCAACATACTAGGCAGTACTAGACAAGGTGACAAATCCCACCGCAGTACATGCGATGGCCCAAATAAATGTGGGTGCCCATAGGACACACACATGCATGTCAGTGAGGCTCACATACCCACCACCAGCCTCAGCCAGCAGGACAGGTGTAGATGACCATAAAGAAAGGCTGGGCTAAGGCCTCCAAATGATGGCAATGGTGAACAGCCCCCCCTCCAGACTTACACAAACAGACTACAGCAGGTCTGGCAGTTGTATGTTAGTTCTGAAGGGTAAGAAGTCTGAAACTGAAATGTAGGTCAATAAAACCTAAGATCTGTACTCTACTGATATGCCTGCAGTCTGCATTATAGGTCAGAATACAATATGAAATGGAAGCCAACAGAGTAGCTGAAATACCAGTACAGTCATAGCAAATGTTTAAAGTCATCAGGTGTGCCTCCCCCCACAATCCTATGTAGAAATGCAGTTCATAGTTTGTTCATAGGGTCATACGAAGCTAACTGCCCTTGCGAGCCATTTTAAGTCTAGCCAATCATCCCTTGTGAGACTCAAACCCTGCACCTTGTGTTTGTAAGGCAAACACTTTAACCATTACACCACCCTCCCAACATGTAAGTGTGAGAAGTAATATCAGTGGAGCATACATTGCTCGAGCTGGCCCAATCTACAGGATATATTGTTGCATGTGTACAATATGCAGGGGTCTGTGTGTTAGGTTGTTGTGTGTTCAATATCATCTGGAAGTGGTCAGCATGTAGGCATGGAGGGTTGTGTCTCAGTGGCCTGTGGGCAATACTGTGGTTCACAGGGCCATGTTCCAACAACTACAGTGCCAACCACAATGCTTCTCAGCAATACCCATGTCAGCAGTTATCCATACTCACTGTCCAGATGTCAATATCTGTCACCGTCTGAAAGATGGACATGCCATGAATGTGGGCCCATACATACACACAGTACACAGGTAGAAGTACCCTAGACAAAGTACATAAAATGTTACTGTCAAGTGCACACAACTTTGGAATTGTACATACAGGTTAGCAGCACATTAGTTGACCGTGTAGTATGGAATACTGGTGTAGTCTGGCCAATCACTGGCAGATCACAAAAGGCACAGTTATGAAGTAATGAGAGACTGCCTATGTCCCCGCTTAAGGCAGCATAAGGGGAATATCCTAGGTATATCTGTGAGTCAGCTGCAAGTAGCTTCCGTATCACGTATGCACTCAACTCACCCCACCATCAGCCACAGGTTTATCACAGGTCATATCCTTGCTGTTAGGAATGAGTACAGTATGACCCCACATCTGTATGAGAATACCCACAGAATGCAGCATACTGAAGAGGTGTCCTATGCAGGTGTGTCCCTAGCTGTAAGCAAGCACCCTGCCTGCACTCAGACCGATGGATCAATATGGACAGGAAATATTGCTAGTAACACCTCGCACACTTACCCTGTCACCCATAGGGAATCACCTGGCTCATACCCTGGGAATGTAGGAGTGAAAGAATGCACTGATCTGTGACAGATGGCCTGCATCTCTACAAAATGGCCTACAATCCACTGTCAAAGGCCTGTGTCTCACCTGTAGTGCCAATGTATGATATCACATGGGGTTCTAACTAACAACCTAACACACTCAACAGAACACAAATACAAGGCCATGTTGAATAATGCCAGAAGCATGCCCCCTGTGTCCTACTGCAAGAACTGTGGACGAATCTATAAATATTGCTGGGATGAAGGACCAGCTATAGGGATACTTCTCAAATATAGCTTGCATAATGTTAGGAAGAGGATAGAATAACAAAGGGGGGTGTAGAAGCATGGACGTCATGGAGTGTGTGAAGTCTGAAACTCTGTATGCCCATACTAACCCTGCCTGCAAACCCATTAATGGGTGGCTACAAACCTCCTCATAAACCACAATGTGAAGGGGAACTGACCAGATATGACCCCTGCCTCTGGGTAACCTGGGTGAATCTGTACAGCTGAGAGGTATGGCCACAGCAGGATATGGCCATTCTGTTAAGTCAATATATGTACAAGAAGGGGATCCTCAGCCACCATACTACCAAGGTGCTGGACCATTTACACAAACCCATCAGCAAGTGTCTGTAGCTACCCCTCCAGAATGGCAGGAGTGTGCAAGAATGTGTAGGCTGCAGCCCATAATACTGGACTCAGCTTAATTCATCTTGTATTTCTTGGTAAATAACTGTGAGCAAATAATTATATCTGTCAGTAGTTGATGACAATACATCACAGTGAGCCATTTTGTTGACATCATGTGTGTGGGTTAGGGGGTTCTTTATTAAATGGCCTGTGCAGACATGATGTGTGCAGGTATGGAGGTGCCCTAGCTGTGTTAGTGATGTGTGTGACACAGTTCTGCCATGTGGCTGCCCTATACAGGGGTATATTGGACAGCTGTGGACCATACCTGGCAGGGTGTACAGTTAACCATGTCTGGCCAGTGACAGGGGAACTGCACCTGCCAGGTGTTACACAGGCACCAGCAGGCAAAAGCCAATATATGGAACACTCCCCTGACAATGACAACTGTCCGCTGGATCCGCAGCCCTGTTGGAACCAGATAGGACCATGTGCATCTGGCCTGCTGCATTGTGGTGTGGACAGCACTCCCTTGCAGTGCTGGTGCTGGTACTGCCACTACAGGAGTGACCGTGATATGTTGTACATCCACGTAGACCTCCACCTGTTGGTGTTGCTGACCTACGTCCATGTGGCGGAAGCCCTACTCCCACCACATGCTCTACCATAGACACCACATGGTCGAGGATTCCCACTATCTCACCCAACCATCTATCCATGACCTCTGCAAAATAATGGTGGGTATGTGCATGATCATGGATGTAATCACATACAGCAGGAAGAGTAGCCCTCTGGAGCCTCAAACTATCTCTGGTATAACATTCCATACTTGCCTGTGCCTCCATGATGGCCCAAAACATGTGTCTGGTGACACCTGCTGTGGCACTTCTGCTAGGGGCATGAGGGCCAGCAGCCCTCCTACAAGCACCCCTGTACATCTGCCTGTGTGGGACCTCGCCGGTCATCTGCCTATGGCTGCTGTGTACAGACACACTTGCCATAGTCACCACACTTTCCTGTCCCATGCCACAACCCATCAACTGTCCCTCATCTATGGCCACTGATGATGGGATATGTGTGGGCACTGTGTCTGTGTGCGGGGATGAGGTGGATAAAAGTGGGATGGCAACTAATGGCACAGATTCAGCCCCTGAGAACCCTGCATGTGCCTCACTATGCCCACCATCATTGTCAGAGTCTGTATGGGCACTAATATCAGTTTGCCTACAGGAGGGACCCTGACCCACCTCACCATCTGTGAGAGGCAAACAAGAAATGTAAATTAAGACCTGTACATTATGATTTACTTCTACACACACACACACACACACACACACACACACACACACACACACACACACTTACAGGTGAGGTGACACAAAGATATTACACAGACCTCTCATTACCCAGCAGTCAACATGCATGACATATGGCTCTCAACAGCATGCACTGCACTATACTCAGTCCTTGCTACCAACATTATACATCTCTGTGATGCATGAGTTGTGTAATAGGTAATGCCTCTTCCCCTGGAACACACTGCACCCATGTACACATTATTGATGTGCACCTGTACAGCACACTGACATGTATTGTGCACCATACCTCACAAGTGTACAGAGCATTGCTGAATGTGTAGATGTCTGGCAGTTATGTTTCTTCTGTTGTTCACAGCCCTTATGTGTTAGTCTGACACATACCTGGGATGATATGAGGACTGATTTCAATAGTTAATGCCTGACCTCTGATTTGCAGATCTCCTCATTAGCAGCGTATGTATGAGCAATAAAATCCAATTACACTGACAACCTTCAAAGTTTAATGTGGATGAGGAGTGTACACACCCTTGTTGACATGCCATCCTCTTCTATGATATGCACTGGGGCCACAATACTCCATTTGTTAAAATTACACACGCCTGATATGTGACATAGGACCTGTGCAATCCAATGCAGTATCAAACAAATGTGTTAGTCGAGGAGATGCTGAATGAGATGCATACAATATGTGGGTTGCATAAGTGTGCACACCCTTAACACAATGGTTTGTTGAAGCACCTGTTAAGTGAATTACAGCAGTCACTATTCCTGGAAGGGGTATATTAACATGGCCCATCTTTACTTGGCATTATTTGGTCTGTCTGCCCTAAAAAGGTCACCCAACTCTGCCAGATTGCAATGTCAGCTCATGTGCAGAGCCCTTGGAGGTCACACAGTGGCTTCACTATTGCTGTAGAGTCTGTGTTATATCTGGCACAATTCATAACATTGACTGTGTTCAGATACAGCCATTCTTAGCTAGCTTTGGATTTATGCTTCAGTTCACTGTTGTGTTTCAAGCTGACACCCATCCCCATCCTCAGCCTTATTACAAATGCCTGACAACTATGGGCCACACAAGTGTTATTTTGCAGAGTTCTAAATTCCAACCACCATGTCTACTGGTCTAGTTCCAGCTAATGAACAACAACCCTAAAGGTGTACACTAGCACCAGCAAGCTAAAATTTGGGGATGGTGGCCCTAAGGTGTAGTGAGGTGTTGCTTGTGCACCACACATATTTATGAATACTGTCTGTAGGTTTGAGTCTTGGTCTCATGACACCATTACACATTGCAACACATTCCTTTGGGAGACTTGATGTTATGCTTATGCTACCTGTACAGAGCCCTGAATGATGTTTCATGTGGAACAAATCTTCCATCTGATTACCCTAACCCATAGGCCACACTTTTGCAGAATCCAGTCAATTGTCGACACAGGTACTGCACATTCAGTACTTGCTAGGCATTCCTGCAACTCCTTCATTGTTGCTGCATGTCTCTGGGCAGCCTCCATGACCAGCTTGCAACATTTTGTCATCTGTTTTGAATGGGCATCTGTTTAGTTTCTACATCACTCTTCCATATTTCATACAGCCATAGATGACTGTCTGCACTGTTTGCCATGGTATATGCAGTGGTGAGGTAAGATTACTTTTCCCACTCCTGACTGCTACCTTTCGAATATGGGATCCATTTCATGGTTTCTAAGATGTGTGCAAGCTATTGCTGCCTCTGTTGCAGGTGACTGGACAAATGTCATGGACATACTTCTTGGACAGCAGACTATTACTTGGTGTGACATTGAGGCCCTGTACTTGATGGCAGGTGTGTACTCAAGAAGAGTGAATGCTGTCAGTACATCACAAGCTGCCTCCACAATATGTAATTTTGAGTGTGTGCACACATATGCTTCCAGTGCTTTGTAAGGTTTGTATTCCCCATATTTGTTGTTCTAACATAGGATTCTATATTACACATATTTGTTGTCCTAACATAGGATTCTATATTACACATTCATTGGTCATGTTAGGATCACATTACATGTTGTAAGAGATGTGGAATGTGTTATTGTGGTCTGCCATTGTATATATCAGGAACAGTTGCCATTTTAATAGTGGTGTATACACTGTTGTATCCACTGTATAAGGGTAATGTTTTATACATGTCTCTACTGCAGCCCATTTGTCTCACCATTTTGTTTATCTCTGTCCACACATCTTGCACTGACAGGTTGTGAGGTATACTGCAGGAATCTTACATACCCTTCAGATATGCCACCATAGTGATGAAGTGCAGTTAACACCAACAAAAATGACCATGTACAGCATGCATTATGGGTAGTTGTGTTAAATGTGTGCATGGCAAATAGCATGGCCTTAACATGGCTGGTGTATTGGCAAACTTGAACAAAACAACTCCCTACTCACCAGCAACAGGCTGCTGTCCCAGTTGTATACCAGAGGGACCTAAATAGTTGTGTGAGAGAAGTGATGTCAGCAGCCACACATGTGGCATTGGTACAGGGTAGAAGCAGCATTTCAGCACATCAACAGTACAAACCCAATACTAGGGATTATGCATATCTGTGCATTACTACTCTCCAGCAACAGACTATCTTATCTGACATATGCATGTAGATACTTTACAGATAAAAATAGATAACAGTGTTCTAGTAATATGCACTGGGGCCTTACCTACATGCTTCTCATCCATTGTGTGGGTGGCACCCACCTCCACCATGCTGTCTTCAGCTTGCTGGCTTGTCTGGTGGGTGGGTGCCCCAAGGCTGGCGAGAAGCTCCTCAGCATGTGTCAGTGAGGGCTGGATGGCCTGACATCCACCTTTGGCTAGCCAGTCCCGCACAATGGCAGCAGCATGCTGATGGGCATGGTAGATGAGGTCAATGCAACAATGCCGCACCCGCTCATAATTTTGGCTGTGCAGGCCAACATCGTTTACCCTGTGGATGAGCTCATTCCACAGGGTGGTCCTCTCCTGCAGATCCTGGGCTCTGCAGCTGAATAAGATGCTGTGATGATGTATGACATATTGCATGATGGTCTCATTCTCTATGTTGGTGAATGCTGGGAGCCGTGAACATTGCATATTACCTGGAAGACATAAACAGGAAAAAAGGTCACAGGACCTCATATGGTTGTCCACTTGCACATTAACAGTGGATATTACTTGCAAACAATCCAGACTATACTATAACACTGTAAGCTATCATGGCTTTGGCATCTTGCATTACACTCATGGCCCTGACCTGTCTATTTTCCCCAATGTTGGACACTTAATGGCATAATCCACTATTCTCAATTAATTTCTATGTAAAGGGATTACAGTGGCCATCTTCCATGTGGATGGTGTGTGGATGGTGGCAAGTCTGTGTTTGACTGTAGTGTGTGATGGAGATGTAGGCACATGCCCAAATTCATGTAGGAGGCAGACTGTGATTTTCTCATGCCCCATGGAGACTTGCTATTGTTGCCAACATTTGGCATTATGTACATGCTCACCATTGATGTGGACAGGAGTGTGGTTGATGTGCATATCCCCCTGTACAAATGTTGTGGACAGGGTGGCACTGTTCCCACCTAACCTGTATGCATGGCATGTGTGTATGAAGTGTGCTTTACCCCCAGTACAGGTTGAATTGTGTTACTGCCTCTGAGATTGACTACATATTTGGAGACATTGTTGCAGTTGGCTTTGGTGGTATGGATATGTCTTATTTATAGTCATAGTCAGCCTTACAGGAAGTCACCTGTGAACCTACATGCTTGCTCAAATAGAGGTGGATTTGCTTCCAAGTTGTGGTCTGCATCTATGTGTCCCTGTACAGCCACTACAATAACCTATTATGTGATTTGTGTATTGCTGCTGTCAACAAGGGGGATTACTCTATCATTGGTGGAGGCTGGTTGCAGAGGTCAGGTACTGCTGATTCCATATATCTACAGTGGATATAAAGTGGACACAGCCCTGTTACAATGCCTGGTAGTTGTGCAATTGAAACATGACCCCACAAAAGCTCATGTCAACACAATCCCCACCTGTAATGTGACCTATAGCCTGTTCAGTTCAATAGAAAACATAACAATCTGTCCTGTGAAAACATATGGGAAATAATACTTAGTGCAGTAAGTCAGTTGAATGTGTGTGCACACCCTTAAACTGATATGTTGTATAAACACCTGCTGACATGATTACAGCATCCATTTGTCTTGGTTTGTACTCTAACATCATGTCACATCTTCACTTGGCAATGGTTGCTCACCTTCCATGAAACAGCTTTGTTTCTTTTTCAATAGAATTGTACAGGTTATTGGTCACATTTGAGGTGAGAAACATTTTGAAATGACTTTCTGTGGTCTCATTGGTATACAGCACACAAACAGGGTGTGTACACTTTGGATATCCAGTGTATATGGGTGTTGATATAGCTGTTAGTGGTAGGCATGGACAGTAGGTCATAACACAGTTGTACACTTCTCTTACTACCTGATAATCATGCCTACTGTAGTGCCCATAGTGTCATGGCAATGCAACTATCAGTATCTGTACACATTTTATTTTGTTGTATGCAGTGACACTGATATTACACACATGTGCAACATGCACAACCTATTTTCTGGACTGCTTGTGACCCATGTTATTACTTTTGTGCCTTTCAGCTGAACATGCATATACATACACATGAACAGGGGATACCTGGTATACATTTGTGTACTATGTCAGTATGGCACACTGTATTTACAGTCTTGCAGCTCAATCATACATCTCAACCTGTTATACCAGGACTTCTGGGCAATGGTCTACATCAGTGGGTGACAACAGGGAAATCAATATTAATAATGTATTAATATAGCTGACATAACACAAGTATCTGTGTATGTGACTACAGATATCAGTCACAACTGTGAATATTGTCCAGCAGAACACTGTATAGTTGAATGTTATTGATTCAATATATCACATGCAGTTTAACACACACATCTGCAACAGTATTTTACTATGCACATGCCCTATATAAGTATCTTACATTTACAATATAAACATGTATAATACTCATATTCACAGGTAACATATGGATATGGGCAACATCCCATTAACTGGCCTAGCAGTGGCACAGTCACAACTGTTTGACAGACACACTAGTGGTTGCCATATGTGAGCTGTCCTTTCCCAGGGTGAGTCAGGCTCCTCAGTTGTGACTCAACCTATCCACCTCTTAGAGCATCACATGTGGACAAAGCCTAATATTAGGGGGGTATATAGGGACAGGTCTTAAATATGCCTGTTACAAACCTATGAAGTTTGTAGCATAATACATTTTGCATTAACATGACTGTTCTGAAGGTGGTGGGGTCTGAACCTCAAGTGTTTGTCATTACGTCATGACTTCTATCTCCAGCTATTTGTCAGACTAATATAGATGTTAGGAGGAACAGACCAAACACTATTATGGGTAAATCTTGACACTGTATGAAGATCTGCACAGATGACAGGTATGGCCCACTGCAGAAAGAGCCAGATGCTATGTCCGTAGCAGTTGTTCAGCAGGACATCATTATAGCAAGTCTTGATGGCACATATAAATCTTTCAGAATCATATATCCCATTATTACATACCAAGTACTACATTCAATTACATGCTTACATGTTTCACATACCTGTTTTACTATTATGATCTCTTTTGTGTTCCAGCTGATGTCCTTGTTTTGTTTGGTTATTTTTGTTTTTTTTCTTTTCTTTTCTCTCTCTCTCTCTCTCTCTCTCTCCACTACAGGGATCGAGCTGGTTTGAATAGGTTGCAGCATGGCTTTTGTAGGTGATGATCATGAACAGTTAATGGCCTGTGCACCAATTGATGTTCCCCACTTGCTAATTGCATGCAGGCCGCTGTGTAGTCCTTCCAATAGCCAATGTCATAGCAACCCACTACTATAAATGACTACATCATGTGGGCATTGTCCCTTTACCTTGCCTATATGGAAGGCATCCTTCATGCGTGGGGGCAGCAGTGTTACAGACAGCAGGTAGGAATACATCTTACAACAGGATTTGTGGACACAGGCCAACTACATGTTTGTATAAGGTTCCAGACCTACAGACAGTGTGAGTATTGCTGTCATATGCTTTGAATACTGCTAGTTTTACAGGGTTTGTGTGTACATGCTAGTTTTGCATGGAATGCAGTCTGTCTGCGTATCTCTCAACTTTGGGGCTATCCACATGATGGCCAGAGGTATGGCTGTTATGTTTTGTCTGTTTCCCACACAGATGTTGTCCTTGACAAATCAGTGGCATTCTCTCTGTAGATTGCTATTAGTACATGGCAACATCCATTTGTGTTTCTGACGTCATATTCCTCAGAAAGGGAATGTTGCAACCAATCCTGTAACACCAACAAATTTCATGGGGTATAACAGCAATATTTCAAATATGGCGCTGTGTTTTGGCCTTTGTCCTCCACTTATATACCAGGCTTTGTCCAGATGTCATGCAGTAAGAGGTTGATAGGTATGGTCTATCATTATTTAGTGCTGACATTCCTGCTATCATTCCAGTGATGTTGTGGACTCCCACACAAATTGTGGGGTAGGGTCCATATATATGAGGGCAACAGATGGACTAAATGTGTGTGACCTTATACAGTCCGGAGGTCAGTGTTTAGAAAATGCTGTTATATGCCCTTGTAAGACATTTTACGGACGAGGGGTATTCAATGTTTTTAATCTAAGCTGTTACAACATGTGAGGGATATTTCTAATAATAAACATAAAGGTATATGGCTGTACATTTTCATACATTTCACCATGGGGACAGTGGTGGGTTAGAGTTTATTGTTTTGCACACAGTTCTGTTTCAGTGTGATAGTACAGTTTGAAGTTAAGCATTATTATGTAAAGGATTCATTTACATTGTAACAATTGATACTTTCCCCCTAGGGGTTAACTATAAAGTGTAACTGGAGGCTATTGAACTAAATCTGTAATTAAGTGTTTATTGATTCTTGTCTTCAAGGCAAGTGTGTTTTTTATTGTTGTACTACTTGAAGGCTTTGGCCAAAACAGCAGAGTATCTTATTTTTTGTGAATTACTGTATTATATGTTTTCTTTGATAGTTGCATTAATCAGTTAGTTTGTATTTCAAACACCTAAATGCTCTAAGAAATGGCATAAACAACTTAAATAGTTCATAAACATTTACATTTATGCAAAAGGTGTGGTGCTGTGTCCTTTGCATTGAGTGTCGGTATATGTTTTCATGCAATAATTCTCATTTCTAGGAAAAAAAATCAGACTCTGGCCATTTGAAAAGGTGAAACATGTAGGAATAATGGCTGTTTGATATTCTGTGCACTCTCTATATATACTCTCTTTACTTATATCTATGCGTATTTATATATTTATATAAATATATATATATATATATATATATATATATATGGGTCTAGGACTATTGAACCTTATCCTTACCTGGAAGGCCTGTGGTGAGAATGTTTGTTAATACTACCTGACTGTTTCTACACATTTTCACAAAATCCTAGTTGAAATTATGCATACAGCTTAGTACCACTCGTGGGATTCAAACCTGGCTGTTTCTGCTAAATTTTAACAAGTGTGTGTTTCATCAGAGGGGAGCTATTGAGAAACTGCTGTGTTTTTCTTGAATGATTTCTCATTCTCTCTTTGTTGTATGATCTGACCTTGTAAATGCAACATTCATATACATACATTCCTATACATATCTTTTCACATAGCACTGTGTGGAAAACAGTGGTTAACACAACACTACTATTTAGATATCAGATCTTGGTGTGTGACATTTGTAATATCAGATAATCTCATGTGTTATAGAGGCACTAACTTTGTCAGATGAGACTTGATTGTTTAATGCTTTCAGAGCTATAGTTGCTATGCATAACCTGTTCACATTTCAAATCATATCATACCAGAGTAAATATAATCAGTCCAGGGTTTTGAATTTTATTGACAGGCACTTACATTTCTATTAATATATGACCTGTATGAGACTATTACTGTAATATTGTCTGCTTTATTCAATGCAAACCATACCCATTTTTAATAATGCCAGGTGACATTCTACTCCTTTATATTTATTTAGTATGAATACTACAAGCTATATTGTTACTCACCAGCCTCGCGACGCAGCCTTTGCAACCTGCTGGCATGGGCTTCCTGGTTCACAACCCACTCAGCTGGAGCTGTAATGAAGATAGAGAAACATTTATGCATACCTATACATCACATACACAGGCTGGACATGGGTAAACAGTTATTGCTATGGATACTTACACACTGCTGGGACATCACTCCTCTGTCTTGCTTCTTGGACCCACTGTTCCAAGAGCTCCCTCTTCCTCTGCTTCAAGTCAGCATAGTGGTGCTGGACCTGCTCACCAGTCTGAGGGATACCAGTGGCACTGGTGAGATAATGGGCAAGACTTTCCCAGGCTTCCGCTTTGTATTGGGAGCCCTGGTACTGGTCCTGCAGCAGTCTCACGTCAAGTTTTTTTACAAAGAGTCCTACCATGACCTTGGACTCCTGTATGCCCCAGCACTGAGCCCGAATGTGCATGCCCTCTCCAACACCTGCCATACTGCCTACAGTGGGGAGCTAGAACCAGTTATGAGCTGTATTCCCATATGTGAGGTTTAAATAAGGTCGATTTCCCACCCTTTTGCATGATTAGATGGTTTTTAATAATGCTGTGCTAAGCTAAGCTACGGGCAAACCTGCTTAGCTAAGGTTGGCAGTGCTTAAAGGGGCAGGTTCAGCACTGCTTACTAATGGGCAAATCCACTTAGCTGGGCTACTCTTTGCTTAGCATTCATATTTCACAGTGCTTACACCTGGTCAGCATAGCTGTGCAATGCTTAGCATTCCTTATGTTTCATTGTATGGACTACCACCTGAATGGGATTGATTCATCATTCATGACATACTATAAATTTATTTACCTTCCCTGACATCCCCCAATGTGCTTTCATTGGATTTATTCTTGTGTGACTATACTGTATGGGGCACTTATGTTTATATGGGGGTTTCACAACTTTATTACACTAACACCTCACATCTGGGCTTAATACACTACTCTGGTTGAGAAATATAAGTTACTTCCTAGATAAATATACAAATTAAAATTGTAATGATTTCACATACAAAATGGAAAGGGCTGGGGTGAGGCTCAAACTGTGCATGACTACATGCAAGGTGTATACTCTAACCACTACCCTATTGCAGTACTGCTTATGTTGGATGCTTATTGCTATTTAACTTATCTTGCTATAAGCATAGCTAAGCAACAGGCACACCCGTGCAGCTACTCTTAAACTTTATTGCAGATGTGAAAAAAAATAAAAGATTTATTTGCCATTGGCTGTGCTTTGCAAATGTTGATGACATATAACTTTTCACAGTATGTCCGGATATTTGCATTATGTTCTTAGTCCACTTTTCATAAACTTGTGGCTCTCTGGCACATCATTGAAGATTGTAGTTTGACAGTAATGACAGACATTTGCGTTTTATACTTCATACCCTTCAGAAAATTCATGCTAATGCTAAACCTGCTATTCTATCAACTTTGTAAGTTTGTAATGGCAATATTTCAGAGTTGTCCTGTATGGCTTTGTCCAGATTTCTTACTGTAACGGGTTGTGAGGTGTGTATTTTAGACTTCAAACCCTTCACAAATTTCATGATAATGCAAAACCTGTTATTCTATCAACTTTCTAAGTTTGTAATGGCAATATTTCAGAGTTGTCCCTTATGGCTTTGTCCAGATTTCGTACTCTAACAGGTTGAGAGGTGTAACAAGTGATCTTGCTCTTTTTAAATTGCTGTATGGCAATTCTGGTGTGCAGAGGGTGTGTGTATTGTGAGAGCACTGCTCTCAAACACACCCCCTGCACTCGTACACATCCCTGTGTATGTATTAAAGCACAGCAGCGTGCCTTCATGCATATACATGGCATACTGCCGTGCTGCACAGGAATGGTCCCTTCCATTCCTGCATGGACATGAATCTGGGGGAAAGTTAATTCAACAATTTTAAAATATCCCAGAAGAGATTAAATAGCAGTACAAAAGAGTGTATAGAGGATAAGGGGAAAATACAAACATAATTCAAATAGATAACTTAAAGTGGAGCGATATGCTCAAAAAAGGAACAGAGCAATACATATGCAGGAAGAGAAATGTCACATTGATATCCATGATAAAGTTAATCAACAAAATATCTATAAGAAGAATGAAGGAAAAGGGAACAAAGAAAAATAGAAGGAAGAAAAATGAGCATAGAGAAACTGGGAAAGAGTAAAAAAAATGTGACTATTGTAAAACAGGTTAATGGACTAATATAATAGATGCAGACTGCCAAGGCTATGGCTCAGGAAGTGTGACATCAGTGTGGCATGTAATACAAGCTAGGACATATTTATTTGAGAATTTCATTAATCTAGTGCTCACTGACTCTGCAACTAGATGCAACAGAGCTGAACTTTCAGAAGAATGTCATGGAACAAGTTAACTAATAAGCTTATGTTCAGGAAATCTAGTATGGTTTATATTTTGCAGTAGAAATTGTTTCAACTTATATAGAAGGAAAATATAATTTGAGAATGGAAAAGATTTTAGTCATGACTGGGAACACATTAAACCTCAGGAGAAAAACATCAAGGATGGGAGAAATCTGGATATGGACAAGATACTTGATAGTAGGGTCAGCATGAAAGGGCAATCAAAATGGAAGTGTATGCTGGATTAAGAGAAGGTTAAAACAGGTGGTAGAACAAAATGACAAAAGGTAAGACCTTTTATTTTGTAGCAATATATAACATATTAAGAATGTAGAAGGAGACCCCTTAAAAGCCAAAAGCTCCCACAGATTTATGTTTGAAGTTCTTTAACAAAGAAAATGCAAATTAGTTGAGTGAATAGAAAAAGTGGCATAAGGACCACAACTACAAGTATAGTACAGTAAAAATATCCTGAAAGGATTTTGAAAAAATGAATAATGTATGTTTTGATGTTAAAGTATAATCTAACTGCAATAATATTGAAGATATTTATGCTATTGAATGCCCTTGTCATTTGTATTATATAGTTGAGACTAAGGGAACATTTTCCTCTAGAATCAAGGAACATATTAGAAGCATTCATAATAATGTTATGGAAAGTCCATTGATAGTTCTTTATAATGAACACAATTCAGATGATTTATTTAATTTAAAAGTTACTATTTTAGACTAGTTGATACTTGTGTTGGTAAAAAAATGTTAATTAAAAATAAGTTGCTGTATAAATTAAGTGTTTTTATACTTATGTTTAATACTTTGACTCCAAATCATCTTAATCAAGTTTGTAATTGGAAAAGTTTTATTAATTAATTGTTTAATTCATTGAATTATTTGTGTATGGATATTTCTGAATTGTATCTTCCTTGGAAGGCTTAGCAGCCAAGGTGCTAAGAGGATAAACTATTTTTGTATGGATTGATGTTGATTCTTTACTTTTATAACCTCTGGATTGTTTCCTCATATTTAATTTTACTCACTATAAATGAGACACCTCAAATTTTAAAAGATGAGACTGATGGTATTTCTTGTACTCAACACAATATGGATGAATATATGGGTATTCCTGCAGTTGACACTATGTCAGAACATGTTACTGAAGACTTTTTGATGATTACAAATAATCACAGGAAGCTCATTTTAACAACTTGCTTCCCTCGGTCCTTCAAGACATTCTGAATTATCAGCAGAACATCAAAAGTTATATGATGAACTTGAAAAATGTTTATATTTGGAACTAAGGTACATTTTTACGCTTATTACATTACAAAGTAGTTGGATCTTAATTTGACTCCACATGGCCTCAGGGCCTTTAAATCTTCTTCAGCACCATTTAACATCAGTTATGTGGATGAACTTAGGCTTTCTAAATGGTGGATTGCTGTTACCATCAATGTGTTTTGGAATGGTTCTGTCTTTTGATTGAACGTGATACCATTAAACCAAATTCAATCAACATTAGCATTCGGGACCTGCATTCACAACTAAAAACAAAACTTAGGCAGACTGTTTCTTCTACCAAATTGCACAATTTACAAATTAACATCAAAAAGTTTGAGGATTATATAGTGGAGTGGAAAAACACTTGAAAGGGGCAATCATGATTATACTTGCAATCAAGAGTTTCTATGGGAGAGAGTGCTCAAGCAATAAGCATCGCAATAGAAGAAAAGGTGGGCACTATCATGGTGATGTCTTGTCCTCTATGGCATCTACATCTACTACATCATCAACTTCTTGGAGCTCTGCTCACAATGTTCCCTTTGGCAACTATTGCACCAACTTCTGGTGGTCATAACAGCAATAATATGCCATTTAATTTAAATAAAAAGGACATATTGGAATTGTAATGCTCTACACAATGATGTTCAAAGTGGTGATAATATTTTTTGTTAGTTTGGGCATAAAAGGGAGTCTGTACAACATGACCAAAGAGGTGGTTACTTTCCACAGAATAAGAAAAAAAAATAAGGTAAAACAATCCGGCGTAAAAATTCTGCCACATAACTTATGGCGCGAAAATTTCATATTTCCATACCGGATCGGTCGAGGCCCGGGTTAACAACGACCGCCACCAGTACTGTTAGCCAACAGGGTGCTGGCGGAAATTGGGAGACTGTTGGCCGAAGGAGAAGAGGAGGGTGAAGGCATGCCTGAAGGCAGGAAGAGAGGAGGAAGGTTAGGAGTGTAGCAGTGAGGGTAGGACCTTTGAATGTTGGCAGTATGACTGGTATAGGAAGAGAGATAGCTGATATGATGGAGAGAAGGAAGGTTGATATATTGTGCGTGCAAGAGACCAGATGGAAGGGAAGTAAGGCCAGGTGTTTAGGAAATGGGTTCAAATTGTTCTATCATGGTGTGGATGGCAGGAGAAATGGGGTAGGGGTTATACTAAAGGAACAATATGCCAAGAGTGTTTTAGACATGAAGAGAGTGTCTGACAGAGTGATGTTTATGAAGCTCGAAATTGATGGTGTAATGATGAATGTTGTTAGTGCATATGCTCCACAAGTTGGGTGTGCGATGGATGAGAAAGAGAAATTTTGGAGTGAGCTGGATGAAGTTGTGGTGAGTGTACCCAAGGGTGAGAGACTGGTGATTGGAGCGGACTTTAATGGGCATGTTGATGAAATGAACAGAGGGGATGAGGAAGTGATGGTTAGGTATGGTGTTAAGGAGAGGAATGCAGAAGGTCAGATGATTGTGGATTTTGCGAAAAGGATGGACATGGCTGTGGTGAATACATATTTTAAGAAGAGGGAGGAGCATAGGGTGATGTACAAGAGTGGAGGAAGATGCACACAGGTGGATTATATCCTATGTAAGAGGGCCAGTCTGAAGGAGATTGGAGACTGTAAAGTGGTGGCAGGGGAAAGAGTAGTTAAGCAGCATAGATTGGTGGTCTGTAGGATGACGTTGGTGATCAAGAAGAGGAGGAGGAGTGTGAAAGTGCCAAGGATTCAATGGTGGAAGTTAAAAAAGGGTGATTGTGAAGTGGAGTTTAGGGAAGAGTTAAGACAGGCACTGGGAGGCAGTGGAGAGTTACCGAATAGCTGGGTAACTACAACAGAACTAGTAAGGGAGACTGCTAGAAAGGTGCTTGGTGTGACATCTGGACAGAGGAAGGAGGATAAGGAGACCTAGTGGTGGAATGAGGAAGTACAGGAGAGTATACAGAGGAAGAGGCTGGTGAAGAAGAAGTGGGATTGTCAAAGAGATGATGAAAGTAGACATGAGTATAAGGAGATGAGGCGCATGGCAAAGAGATAGGTGGTGAAAGCTAAGAATAAGGTGTATGGAGAGTTGTATGAGAGATTGGACACTAAAGAGGGAGAAAAGGACCTGTACCGATTGGCTAGACAGAGGGACAGAGCTGGGAAAGATGTGCAGCAAGTAAGGGTGATAAAGGATAATGAGGGAAAGGTACTCACAAGAGAGGAGAGTGTGTTGAGTAGATGGAAAGAGTATTTTGAGAGGCTCTAACTCTCTACACAACTCTCTACAAGCTGTTCCTATTACCTCACTTCTAATAAAAAGGAACTAAATCTCTACTTTCATCTTCTTATAAAGATGTAATGAATAACTAGGTACTTTATCTGTACTGTCATACTTACTTTCTAAGTAATAGAGACTACGTACTGTACCTCATATTGTACTCAAATGATTTTAATTCTAACAGAAGGTTTAAAGTATATGTTGATAGATATTATTTGTATATGCTGATATATTCTGATAAAGTTTTGTTTTTAGATCTTACTATGGTAATTGCTGTAGAGGAGCTTTTCTCCCCGGGCCTCCACTGAAAATGGACATGTATCAGTTGGACTAGCAGGTTAACAAAATCAAAAATAAAATAAAATAAATAAAATAAAATAATTAAAAATAAGGATTTGCTGTATAGATTAAGTGTTTTATGCTTATGTTTTATTACTTTGACTCAAATCATGTAATCAAGTTTGTAATTTGGAAAGAGTTTATTAATTAATTGTTTAATTCATTGAATTATTTGTGTATGGATATTTCTGAATTGTATCTTCCTTGGAGAGCAGCAGCCAAGGTGCTAAGAGGATAAGCTATTTTTGTATGGATTGCTGTTGATTACTACTTTTATAACCTCTGGATTGTTTCCTCATATTTAATTTTACTCACTATAAATGAGACACCTCAAATTTTAAAAGATGAGACTAATTAATTATTCTTGTACTCAGCACAATATGGATGAATATATGGGTATTCCTGCAGTTGACACTATGTCAGAACATGTTAGAGACTTTCTGATGGACCCAAAATAATCTAGGAAGCTCATTTTAACAACTTGCTTCCCTCGGTCCTTTAGACATTACAGATTATCAGCAGAACATCAAAAAAGTTATATGATAGACTTGAGAAAATGTTTATATTTGGAACTAAGGTACATTTTAAGCTTATTGTTGTGTAGTTGGATCTTAATTCCAGCTCACACTTGGCCTGGGGCACTGATATCTTCAGCACCATTTAACATCAGTTATGTGGTTGAACTTAGAGCTTTCTAAATGGTGGATTGCTGTTACCATCAATGTGTTTTGGAATGGTTCTGTCTTTTTGATTGAAGCGTGATACCATTAAACCAAATTAAATCAACATTAGCATTGGGACCTGCATTCACAACTAAAACAAAACTTAGGCAGACTGTTTCTTCTACCAAAATTACTGAATTTACAAAATTAACATCAAAAAGTTTAGGATTATCTAGTGGAGTGGAAAAAACACTTGAGAAAGGGCAATCATGATTATACTTGCAATCAAGGTTTCTATGGGAGAGGAGTGCTCCAAGCAGCAAGCATACATAATAGAAGAAAAAGTGGGACACTATCATGGTGATGTCTTGTCCTCTATGGCATCTACATCTACTACATCATAAACTTCTTGGAGCTCTGCTCACAATGTTCCAGCAGCTAGTGCACCAACTACAGGTGGTCATAGCTTGTAATAATATGCCAGTTAATTTAAATAAAAAGGACATATTGGCATTGTAATGCTCCCCACAATGCTGTTCACAGCGGTGATAATATTTTTTTGTTAGTTTGGGCATAAAAAGGGGGTTTGTACAACATGACCAAAGGGTGGTTACTTTCACAGAATAAGAGAAAAAATAAAAGATAAAACAATCCGGTAAATAAAGAGATCTATACATAACTTATGGCCTTGAAAATTTCATATTTCCATACAGGATCCCGGTCAGAGGCCAGGGTTAACAAACCGCCATAGTACTGTTAGCCAACAGAGTGCTGGCAGAGAATTGGGATGTTAGCCAAAGGAGAAGGAGGTGAAGGCATGCCTGAAGGCAGGAAAGAGAGGAGGAAGGTTAGGAGTATAGAGTGAAATTACAGGACCTTTGAATGTTGGCAGTATGAGCTGGTATAGGGAGAGCTAGCTGATATGATGGAGAGAATGAAAGGTTGATATATTGTGCGTGCAAGACCAGATGGGAAGGAAGAAAGGCCAGGTGTTTAGAAATGGGTTCAAATTGTTCTATCATGGTGTGGATGGCAGGAGAAATGGGAGTGAGGAGTTATGCTAAAAGGAACAATATGCCAAGTGTTTTGGGCAGAGTGTCTGACAGGAGAGTGAGTGTTTATGAAGCTTGAAATTGATGGTGTAATGATGAATGTTGTTAGTGCATATGCTCCCACAAGTTAGGTGTCGATGGATAGAAAAAAGAGAAATTTTGGAGTGAGCTGGATAGAGTTGTGGTGAGTGTACTTAAAGGGGTGAGAAGACTGGTGATTGGAGTGGACTTTAATAAGGCATGTTGATGAAATGAACAGAGGGATGAGGAAGTGATGGTGATTGTAAGGTGTTAAGAGAGGAATGCAGAAGGTCAGATGATTGTCGATTTTCGCGAAAAGGATGGACATGGCTGTGGTGAATACATATTTTAAGAAGAGGAGGGCATGGGGTGATGTACAAGAGTGGAGGAAGATGCACACAGGTGGATTATATCCTATGTAGGAGGGGCCAGTCTAAAAGGAGATTGGAACTGTAAAAGTGGTGGCAGGGGAAAGAGTAGTTAAGCAGCATAGATTGTTTGTCTGTAGGATGGCCGTTGGTGATCAAGAAGAGGAGGAGGAGGAGGAGTGTAGAAAGTGCAAGGATTCAATGGTGGAAGTTAAAAAAGAGTGATTGTGAAGTGGAGTTTAGGGAAAGAGTTCAGACAGGCACTGGGAGGCAGTAGAAGAGTTACCAAAGAGCTGAGTAACTACTGTAGAACTAGTAAGGGGGCGCTGCAGAAAGGTGCTTGGTGTGACATCTGGACAGAGAGGGAAGGAGGATAAGGGAGACCTGGTGGTGGAGATGAAAGTGGGAGAGTATACAGAGGGAAAAGGGGCTGGTGAAAGAGAAGAAGTGGGATTGTGTCAAAGAGATAATTAAGAAAGTAGACATGAGTATAAGGAGATAGGGTGCATGGCAAACAGAGGTGGTGAAAGCTAAGGATAAAGAGCATTATGGAGAGTTGTATGAGAGACTGGACACTAAAAGAGGGAGAAAAGGACCTGTACCAATTGGCTAGACAGAGGGACAGAGCTGGGAAAAGATGCAACAGCAAGTAAAAGGGTGATAAAGGATAGTGAGGGAAAAGGTACTCACAAAGAGAGGAGAGTATGTTGAGTAGATGGAAAAGTATTTTTGAGAGGCTGATGAATGAAAGGGAATGAGGAAGGTTGGATGATGTAGGGATGGTGAATCAGGAAGTGAAACAGATTAGCAAGTAGGAAAAGAGTTTTGAAAGTGGGAATAAAATGTGGGAGATGCTAAAAAGGGCTTTGGGTGCTTGGAAAGGAAGGGGAAAAACCCGGTGGGGGAATGAAATGGAAGTTCAGAGGAAGGGGGTGAAAAAAAGTGGGTTGTCAAAATAAGAAATAAATGAGTTAAAAAGTGAGGACTCAAGGGGGAATTTAAAGTAAGGTAAGGGGTTTTGGGAGGATAAGAGCATAAAAAAAAGAAAAGGGTGTACCGATTGGTCAGGGGAAGAGCAAAGATTTCAGGTAAAGGGGGTAAAGGGGGGAAAAAAGGATCAAAGGAGGGATTGTTGGGAGATGGAAAAGATTTTTAAGGTGGAAAGAAGAGTGGGGGGGAGAAAGGGGAGAGTGGGGAGGAATAGGAAGTGAAAAAGAAAAGGGGAAAAGGGGCAGTAGAAGGGATGAAGAATAAAAGGTGGGGAACATCCCCAAGGAAGCTGGGGTCTTAAGGGGTGGGTGGAATTTTTCAGATTTTTTAATAAAGGAAAAACGGGACCTTGGAGAAAAAGTGTTTTGGGATATTTTTGAATAAAGGGGGGGGGAGACTGAGAATGAGGGGTAAAACTGAAGCAAGTTTAAGTTTTGGGGAAAAAGAATAGGTTAAGAAGGGAGGTGAGATTGTGTCAGCAGATGGTTTAGGGAAAAAAAATAAGTATTTTTTTTTTAAGTTTTTGGGAAATAAGAAATCAAAGGGGGCTTTGGTTTTTTAGTTAAAACAAACGGGTCCAAGAAGGTTTTATTTAAAAAGGGGGGCAGAAAGTATTAAAAGGGACAGGTAAAAATTTAAGTTAATCGGGGGGGGGACAATTGTTTGGTGGAGGTGGGGGTTTAACAAAATTAGTTTTTATTTAGTTAACATTAAGAAGACAGAAATACTATGTGTTTTCAATCAGTACTGTATGAGAAGGAACATTGGGGGCTTAATAGATAGTTAAACAAGGAATTACAGGGAAAAAGAAAAGTTTAATGAAAGGATAAGGTGGTATCAATGATTGGAAATATGGGTTTTAATAGGGATAAAAGTTAGCGAAGGTAATATGGAAAAAAAAATAAATTTTTTTGCACAAACAAACCCCCCAATTTTAAAAGATTTTGAAAAACCAAAAGGGTTTTTTAAAACAACGTATTTTCAAAAACATTTTCCAAACACCCCTTTAAAAGTTAAAAAAAAATCCCCTGCCCCGGGGTTTTTTAAAACACATACAAAAAAAATTTTAAAAAAAAAAAATTTTAAAACTTTTAAAATACCAAAAAGAAAAATAAAATTATTTTGGGCAATTAAAATTAATGTAAAAAGGGGAAAAAGGCAACATTCCATTTTAACTTAAATTCAAATTAAAATAAAAAAATTTTTTTTAAAATTTTATGGAGTATAAGGGAGGGTAGGACCTTTGGAATGTTGGCAGGCTAGGACTGAGTATAGGAAGAGATAAGCTGATATGATGGAGAGAAGGAAAAGTTGATATATTGTGCGTGCAAAGAGACCAGGATGGAAGGTGGGAAGTAAGGTCAGGTGTTTGTGGAAATGGGTTCAAAATTGTCTCTATCATGAAAAGTGTGGATGGCAGGAGAAATGGGGGGGTAGGGGGTTATACTTAAAAGGAAATAATATGCCAAGAGTGTTTTAGGGACATGAAGAGAGTGTCTGATAGAGTGAGTGTTTATGCCAGCCTCAGAAATTGATGGTGTAATGATGAATGTTGTTAGGTGCATATGCTCCTATGTTGGGTGTAGGATGGATGAGAAAGAGAAATTTTGGAGTGAGCTTGGATAAAGTTAGGGTGAGTAAAAATTTGCCAAGGGTGTGAGACTCAAGATTGAGCCGGACTTTACTGGGCATGTTGATGAAATGAACAGAGGGATGAGGAAGTGATGGTTAGGGTATGGTGTTAAGGAGAGGAAATGCAGAAGGTCAGATGATTGTGGATTTTGGCTTAAAAGGATGGACATGGCTGTGGTGAATACATTATTTAAGAAGAGGGAGGAGCATGGGGTGATGTACAAGAGTGGGAGGAAGATGGTTGCACAGGTGGATTATATCCAGTGTAAGAGGGCCAGTCTGAAGGAGATTGGAGACTGTAAAGTGGTGGCAGGGGAAAGAGGTAGTTAAGTAGCATAGATTGGTGGTCTGTGCGTAGGATGACGTTAGCTGATCAAGGAAGAGGAGGAGGAGTGTGGAAAGTGCCAAGGATTCAATGGTGGAGTTAAAAAGGTGATTGTGAAGTGGAGCCGAGGGAAGAGTTAAGACAGGCACTGGGAGGCAGCGGAGAGTTACCCAACAGCTGGGTAACTACAAATTGCAGAACTAGTAAGCGAGACTGCTAGGAAAGGTGCTTGGTGTGACATCTGGACAGAGGAAGGAGTGCATGGCGGAGATCTAGTGTGGGTGGAATGAGGGAAGTACAGGAGAGTATACAGAGGAAGAGGCTGGTGAAGAAGAAGTGGGATTTCGTCAAAGAGATGATGAAAGTAGACATGAGTATAAGGAGATGAGGCGATGGCAGTGAAAGAGATAGGTGGTGAAAGCTAAGAATAAGGCGTATGGAGAGTTGTATGAGAGACTGGACACTAAAGAGGGAGAAAAGGACCTGTACCGATTGGCTAGACAGAGGGACAGAGCTGGGAAAGATGTGCAGCAAGTAAGGGTGATAAAGGATAATGAGGGAAAGGTACTCACAAGAGAGGAGAGTGTGTTGAGTAGATGGAAAGAGTATTTTGAGAGGCTGATGAATGAAGAGAATGAGAGAGAGAGAAGGTTGGATGATGTGGGGATGGTGAATCAGGAAGTGAAACAGATTAGCAAGTAGGAAGTAAGGAGTTACTGAATAGCTGGGTAACTACAACAGAACTAGTAAGGGAGACTGCTAGAAAGGTGCTTGGTGTGACATCTGGACAGAGGAAGGAGGATAAGGAGACCTGGTGGTGGAATGAGGAAGTACAGGAGAGTATACAGAGGAAGAGGCTGGTGAAGAAGAAGTGGGATTGTCAAAGAGATGATGAAAGTAGACATGAGTATAAGGAGATGAGGAGCATGGCAAAGAGAGAGGTGGTGAAAGCTAAGGATAAGGTGTATGGAGAGTTGTATGAGAGATTGACACTAAAGATAAAGAAAAGGACCTGCAAAATTGATTGGCTGTGACAGAGGGACAGAGCTGGGAAAGATGTGCAGCAAGTAAGGGTGATAAAGGATAGTGAGGGAAAGGTACTCACAAGAGAGGAGAGTATGTTGAGTAGATGGAAATAGTATTTTGAGAGGCTGATGAATGAAGAGAATGAGAGAGAGAGAAGGTTGGATGATGTGGGGATGGTGAATCAGGAAGTGAAACAGATTAGCAAGTAGGAAGTGTAGCGACAGCTATGAAGAGGATGAAGAATGGAAAGGCTGTTGGCCCAGACGACATCCCAATGGAAGCATGGAGGTGCTTAGGAGAAATGGCAGTGGAATTTTTAACTAGATTGTTTAATGAAATTGGAAAGTCAGGAGGATGCCTGAGGAGTGGAGAAAAAGTGTTTTAGTACCTATCTTTAAGAATAAGGGTGATGTGCAGAGCTGCAGTAACTACAGAGGATAAACCAGATCAGTCACAGCTTCGAAGTTATGGGAGAGAATAGTAGAAGCTAGGTTAAGAAGGGAGGTGATGATTAGTGATCAGCAGTATGGTTTCATGCCAGGAAAAGAGCACCAGTATGCGATGTTTGTTCTGAGAGTGTTATTGAGCACCACAGAGAAGTTCAGAAGGAGTTGCATTGTGTCTTTGTAGACTTGGAGAAAGCATATGACAGGGTGCCTAGGAGAAGAGTTGGGGTATTGTATGAGGGAAGTCAGGAGTGGCAGAGAAGTATGTAAGAGTGGTACAGGATAATGTACGAGGTAGTGTGACAGTGGTGAGGACTGGGCGTGGGAGTGACAGATGTGTTTAAGGTGGAGGTGGGATTACATCAAGGATCAGCTCTGAGCCCTTTCTTATTTGCAGTGGTGATGGACAGGTTGACAGATGAGATCAGACAGGAGGCCCCGTGGACTATGATGTTTGCAGATGACATTGTGATCTGTAGTGAGAGTAGGAATCAGGTTGAGGAGACTCTGGAGAGGTGGAGATATGCTCTAGAGAGCAGAGGAATGAAGGTCAGCAGGGCTAAAACAGAATATATGTGTGTGAATGAGAGGGAGGATAGAGGAATGGTGTCGATGCAAGGAGTAGAGTTGGTAAAGGTGGATGAGTTTAAGTACTTGGGATCAACAGTTCAGCGTAATGGTGAATATGGAAAAGAAAAATGCACAACGAGGAACCTTGTTTGCAGTCAAACACGCCACCGAGTCACAAAGCTTCTTAACGCTTTTATTTAGAACAAACCAAAAGAGCGTTTTCGCCACAGACAACTGTAGCTTCTTCAGAGAAACAGTTTAGACCAAAAAACACTCCATTTAAAAGTACTAAATCAGGAAGTGACGTATTCCTGTTTCCTGTTACCGACAGGTTGTAGTTAAAAGCACATACAAAATATTTAATGTTAAAAACATCTAAAGTTTTAAAATCATTTTAAAATGACCAGAAACAGCAAAAAAATAAATTCACTTATGTGAATGCAATCTCAACGACTTAACTGTAAAATGGATGACAATGGACAATTTCTGATTCCTATTTACAACTTAATGCCATACAAGATGTATAAATAAATCTATAGGATGTGTATTCAATTAATCATGGAAACATAGAAAAAGTTTGACAATGTATAAAATGTATACAGCCCATGTGTACCAATACTCAATACAGACTTGATTTGGATCATTCTATTTGTATAATAGCCATACAGGACTAAGCAGGAGCTAACTACTATCAAGCCCCGCGACAGTGCATACATCCTAAATGATTCTGCACCAAAATGCCAGTTGTCTCTTCCTAAAGGGTAAACCGGACTTATGCAAAAAACCTAACTGTTAGGGAAGGTGTTCATGTTGAAAGCCTGCTGTAATAATACAATCATATGAGTTCAAGATGTTACAAAACATATTAAGCCAAACCGTAAGTGTTCAAAAAGACAAGTCGGCTAACACAACCCAGTTATAAATATGAGTTTAGATGTTACAAAACATCAAACTTTTGAAGTCCTCAATTAAATATATTGCCAAATCCAACCTACAACCATAAATATTTGTGTAATCAAACTTGCAGGTTCAAGATGTTACAAAAACACATCAAACTGCCAAGTCCTCAATTAAATACTAACCAGTACCCAAATCCAACCCACAGCCATAAATATTGTGTAGTAAACTTGCAGGTTTTAATTCAAGATGTTACAAAGTCACATCAAACTGCCAAGTCCTCAATTAAATACTTCAACCAGTACCTGCAAAGTCCCAAACCTACAGCCATAAATATTTGTGTGTAGTAAACTTGCAGGTTTTACCTGCAGGCTCACCAAAGTAACTTTTAATTTAAGTACTGGGGCAACAATGTTAGTTGGTTGAGGCCAGGGAAACAGAAAGCGTCCAAACGCGAACTGCCAGTCTAACTCAAAATTTTCTAATATTAGAGATACGGGCCCCCTAATTTTAAGGGTACATGGTCTATGGCCATGAAGCTAAAACTATGTCCTGGGTACAGTGTAATATCCTGGGTTTGGCAAGTGCGCGTTGTCGCCTTTACACATGTCCTAATTGCATACAGGTGCTCATACATCCTGTCTCGGAGTCGCTGTCAGTTTTTCGATGTAGAACACTCTGCAACGTACATGTATATATATGATCGATGCTTTCACAATTTAATGCGTAACTGACAAGTTTATTACGTAATGCTTCCTGTCCCTGACATGGAATGACTCCCCTGTTCGAACATTATTACAGAAGTTACAGAATCCACATCTGGACATTCCTTTCCTTCTGTAAAAACTGGGTTGTTGAACATCCCTTTGTAGCAGTTCTTTCAAGTTTTTAGATCGTTTAAAAGTAAATCTAGGTTCACCTCCTAGTTTTCCTGCTAGTAATGAATTAGAAGATATCAACCTCCAGTTTTTACGGACGATGTCCAAAATTAATTTTGAGTTAGTACTAAAAGTAGTAACGAAACTCAAAGATAAATCTGTATCTGGCCCCCTGTGATCTTCATTATTACTCATAATATCACTTGTAGATACATCATCTGTGGACCTACTACCTAGACTAGAAGTGACCCTCTGTTTGGTCAGTAGGGGGGTATAAAAACCTCTAGATCTTTTAAGTGTGACTTCCTCAATAAGTTCACAAACCATTTTCTCAGGATAACCCCGGTTGGTAAACATTTCCCTCAGTAAGGAGCATTCCTTAACAAAATTCACTAAAGTAATTGCACATTCTTCCTGCCCTCACCAGCTGTCCCTTCACTATAGATCTTTCTGTTTGTAAGGGTGAAAGCTGGTGAAGTGCAGGAAAGAGTTGCAGTGCATGACTGGCTGAAGACAGTGGACTTGAAGCACTGCTGACAAATGTCCTTCAGAAGTTTGACGCCTAAATAGTCCATCTCAATAGTAGAGAATTTAAAAGTAAACTTCAGGAACTCAGTGGAATTACTAATATTGTCCACCAAGATTTTCGCCTCAGTTTCTGACCCCTAAACAGAAGGAACATATCATCCGAGAAAACGGTGTAAACGTAACAGGGCCATGATACCAGGAAGGTTGGACAAGATGTTAGCTTCCCAGTACCCCATTACGTAATTTGTTACACCTGCTCCACATGGGGAGCCCATCGCTACCCCACGCTTCTGTAAAAGAAGTCACCATCAAATAGGGAAGTAGTTACTAGTTAAAACTATTTCAAGTAATTCCATAACCAGTTCAACCTCCAACTTGGACCAAACTTCTGCAACATTGACCCTGTCCATTCAACCGCTTCTAGGCGCGGTATACACGTGTAGAGGTCAATGACATCTATAGTTAACAAGTTGTCATCTTCATTAAATGGCAGTTTGTTTATGTTGTCCAAAAATGTCCATGAATCCTTACACACACTTGGAATGTACTTAATATATTTGTCCAAGATGTGTGTGATTAGTTTGGAACATGGGTAAGTAATAGAGGATCTACTGTCAATTAAAGCCCTCATAGGAGGATCAGTAACACTTTTGTGGATTTTGATCCTAAACATAACGGGATCTTGGAAGACATAATATCAATATAATTGTATGTCTTAATATCAATTTTCCTCGTTGAAAAAGGTCCCTAAAATATCCCTGATCCTCTGTGTGGTACCATTGACTTCATTTCTTGAAGCTTTTATATAGGCGTCACTATCGAGGAGGAACCCATTTTCTCGCCAGGTGATATTGTGGAAAATCACTCAACCCTCCTCCCTTATCCGGGTTTTAACACACGTATAGGTAACTGGACTGAATTCGTCCAATAATAACCGTTGTTCTTTGGAAATATTGGAAATTGTGGTCTTATTCTGATCGTTATATTTGTTGCCTATAAATCTGAAGTCAAATTCACACATGTTCTCAAACAATTCCAAAGTGGAATGCAATGGAGGGTTAAAAACACTGGACAATTTCAATGGCCCTACATTAAGAGTGGTGTTTACTTCACCTCGGTTCACAGACTCAGTTTCATGATTGAACAATAACTTAAGATTCATTTTTCTTACAAAACACTTCAATTCAATGATTTCTTTCGCAACATTCCCATAGGAAGTTGGAACAAAAGTGTTTCCAAAAGCTAACAGTTCTATCAATTGTTGGTCCAAAATGATATCAGAGAAATTGTAAATGGTGAAATCACCATTCGTATTGGTTAGAATAACGGGGACCTCAGTTCGAGAAGGTGAGTTTAGGACATCAGCATCGACTATACAAGGACTATCTGACCCCAAAGTATTTACTATGGTGTCAATCAAGGACGAATTTATTTCTTCGTCCTGTTCCTGTAAGTCTTCTTGCTGCGTTGCCCTAAAAAATTGTTGTTACTATTCCCTGCATTGTACGGGGTGTGGCCCCTGTTGTCATTAAAGCCTTTGTCACTTCTCTCGTAACTTCCTTTGTCTTTGACAAGGCCCTTAATTCTATTGCTCCTTCTAGGTGTTGGAGTGACGTAGTCATTCCCAATGTCCTCTTCATCAAGGTCCTCTACCCTATTCTCATCCTCCCCTGATGATTGAAAAGGGTGTTCATTGTTACTACTTATACGGACATGTCTAGTCCCTTTAAGATTAGGGTAAGCGGCATTCTTACCATAAGCATCTCTGTCCCTACTCAGTTTTTTACTCTTATTTCCCTTTAATTTAAGTAACAAAGTATCTATACTGGACAAAATACGTCCGTAATCAAACTGGTATCTACTGAAATCTAAATGTTGCTTAATCTCGTTGTCTAAATCATTAATTTCTTTCAATACAACATCAATATATACTCCATAGTGCTTAATAATTACATTCATTAACTCGGCACCATGTTTTTGAAATAGATTTTGAAATTTTTGAAATATATAGATTTATCTTTGAGTTTTGTCACTACTTTTAGTACTAACTCAAAATTAATTTTGGACATCGTCCGTAAAAACTGGAGGTTGATATCTTCTAATTCATTACTAGCAGGAAAACTAGGAGGTGAACCTAGATTTACTTTTAAACGATCTAAAAACTTGAAAGAACTGCTACAAAGGGATGTTCAACAACCCAGTTTTTACAGAAGGAAAGGAATGTCCAGATGTGGATTCTGTAACTTCTGTAATAATGTTCGAACAGGGGAGTCATTCCATGTCAGGGACAGGAAGTATGTTATCAGGTTCGCATTAAATTGTGAAAGCAAATCAGTCATATATATTGCCATGTGCAACTGTTGCTCGGTGTTCTACATCGGGAAAACTGACAGGCGACTCCGAGACAGGATGTATGAGCACCTGTATGCAATTAGGACATGTAAAGACGACAACGCACTTGCCAAACATATTACACTGTACCCAGGACATAGTTTTAGCTTCATGGCCATAGACCATGTACCCTTAAAAATTAGGGGGGGCCCCGTATCTCTAATATTAGAAAATTTTGAGTTAGACTGGCAGTTGCGTTTGGACGCTTTCTGTTTCCCTGGCCTCAACACTAACTGTAACATTGCCCCAGTACTTAAATTAAAAAGTTACTTTAGGTAAAACCTGCAAGTTTACTACACAAATATTTATGGCTGTAGGTTGGATTTGGGTACTGGTTAGTATTTAATTGAGGACTTGGCAGTTTGATGTGTTTTGTAACATCTTGAACTCATATACTGGGTTGTGTTAGCTGACTTGTCTTTTGAACACTTACGGTTTGGCTTAACCTAACAGTTAGGTTTTTTGCATAAGTCCGGTTTACCCTTTAGGAAGAGACAACTGGCATTTTGGTGCAGAATCATTTAGGATGTATGCACTGTCGCAGGGCAGTAGTTAGCTCCTGCTTAGTCCTGTATGGCTATTATACAAATAGAATGATCCAAATCAAGTCTGTATTGAGTACACATGGGCTGTATACACATTTTATACATTGTAAACTTTTTCTATGTTTCCCATGATTAATTGAATACACATCCTATAGATTTATTTATACATCTTGTATGGCATTAAGTTGTAAATAGGAATCAGAAATTGTCCATTGTCATCCATTTTACAGTTAAGTCGTTGAGATTGCATTCACATAAGTGAATTTATTTTTTTGCTGTTTCTGGTCATTTTAAAATGATTTTAAAACTTTAGATGTTTTTAACATTAAATATTTTGTATGTGCTTTTAACTACAACCTGTCGGTAACAGGAAACAGGAATACGTCACTTCCTGATTTAGTACTTTTAAATGGAGTGTTTTTTGGTCTAAACTGTTTCTCTGAAGAAGCTACAGTTGTCTGTGGCGAAAACGCTCTTTTGGTTTGTTCTAAATAAAAGCGTTAAGAAGCTTTGTGACTCGGTGGCGTTTTTGACTGCAAACAAGGTTCCTCGTTGTGCATTTTTGGTTTCATTGGTTTGCAACTAGTTTTTGTGAATATGGAAAAGAGGTGAAGAAGAGAGTGCAGGCAGGGTGGAATGGGTGGAGAAGAGTGTCAGGAGTGATTTGTGACAGACGGGTACCAGTAAGAGTGAAAGGGAAGGTCTACAAGACAGTAGTGAGACCAGCTATGTTATATGGGTTAGAGACAGTGGCACTGACAAAAAGGCAGGAGTCAGAGTTGGATGTGGCAGAGTTAAAGATGTTAAGATTTGCACTCGGTGTGACTAGGATGGGTAGGATTAGGAATCAGTATATTAGAGGGTCAGCTCATGTTGGACAGTTTGGAGACAAAGCAAGAGAGATGAGATTGCGTTGGTTTGGACATGTGCTGAGGAGGGATGATGGGTATATTGGGAAAAAGATGCTAAGGATGGAGCTGCCAGGTAAGAGGAAAAGAGGAAGGCCTAAGATAAGGTTTATGGATGTGGTGACAGAGGACATGCAGGCAGTTGGTGTTACAGAGCAAGATGCAGAGAATAGGAAGAAATGGAAAGAGATGATCCGCTGTGGTGACCCCTAACGGGAAAAGCCAAAAGATGATGATGAATTTCTTTTCACAGCTGGAGACTTATATTGAACTGTCTCATGCTTCAGAATCTCAATATTTTGCTTCTCAGCTGACTAATTATAAGGACAGTTTGGTTGTTAACATTTGTAGTTTTCCCCTTTCTGACAGTGAGTTGACTGTTTTGAATCTGAAGCTTACATTTGCACCTACAGTGGTTCCACAGCACTGTAAGTGTAAATTATATTATTTTAAGCTTTGCAGGAAGATTCATTTGTTATATTATTTTCCTAATGATAAAACTCCTGATAACAATTCTATTTATGATTTTTTTAATCATTTTATTCTTGTTGTGATGAAACTTTTACTAGCAATGTTTATTTACTGACTGATACTAGTGTTATTTTAAGTTCTAGTAACGTTATTTCTCCCTTGTTAATGAATGCATCAAAACATTTTCAATTTCTTTAAACAGTGAAATAGTTTATTTTCTTCATTTATGGTCTATAGGAAATATCTTGAGTATAGTATGAATAAAGAACACTGGTAGTCTGGTAGATACTTATACATCTTAGCAAAACTCCTAATTTAGTTATCAAACAGTGTGATAAAGGAAAGAAAATTATTGTTATGGGTATTCACCAGTCTTAGCAAATGTGGTTTGTTCATTTAATTAATTTTTCAGTTTATGAGTGTACTTCGTTTCATGCTTATAAACATATGTTAGATCTATTTTTACATTTGTTAAATAAGGATACAAGGCTTGAATATACTCAGGTAGATGGTAAAAAGTTGTTTAATACACATTCTCAGTTAGCTAATTTTTATTGTTTGACTAAAATCCATAAGGATTCTGTTAATCCTCTGGGTAAACCTATTATCTGGAGTAGAGGTACTGCTTTTTACAACTTGGACAAAATTATTAGTCACAATCTCAATAAGGCAGCTGTAAAGTTGCCATCCTATATTAGGGGCACTACCCATTAATTGCAAAAGTTATCTGGTTTGAGATAGAAAGAGAATATGTATTAACACTTGAGGGAGTGAGTTTATATATTTGCATTAAAGCTCATTCCCCAACAATGACCTGGGCAACCTCAGCATTATTTGTATAAAGCACTTAGCAAGCATTAATTCATTAACTGTAGGACTGCATTACTAAAAACACTGGATCACAACCTACAGAACAATAATTTGAACTTAAGAAGAGTAAAATAACATGCAAATCATTACAATATGTTTGATTTAAGCAAGCAATTTCCCTAGAAGTGAAAATGCCACTTCAGGTCTCCCCCAAAAAGAGGCTACTAGCCAAGTGGGACTTACCTGGTCAGCAAAGAATAAATAAAATAAATACATAGATATAATATAGTTGCCCTGCTATATAGGGGTCCTGGGAAGTAAATATTGTGGGAATAAATATCCTGGGAATTGTTATGGCTAGGCTTGTATAGGCCCTAGGGCCCATAGACTTGTACCAACCTATGAACAAATCAAGAACACATTTCACTGTACATTGGATTTACACTTCTTGACCCTCTGCCCTTTGGGGAATGATATAACATGATCTTATGATTTCATTTGGTTTCATAGTTCTCACAACAACTTAGTAAAGCTGATAAGGGGTAAGCTTTGGGCTTTTCCAGGGAAGTGGTTAGTTCTTCCGATGATCATGGGAATGATATATAAAAAGATCACAAGAGTAATGCATGAGGCAAAGAATGTGTGGCATATACTAGAACACATTATGTTGTCATTGGATGCAATATCAATAAATGCTAGGCATTTGCTTTACACTACTTGAGTTGTTGTACTCAAGGGTTGACTTAATCCTTTTGGTTTACTTTACTATTCAGTAATGGGGAAAACAATATTCATAAGTTACTATGCAGATGCCACATAAAATACATGTGAGACTAAGGATGGAATAAATTCATCTTGCAAATTTACACATCTCTGATATTAAGTTAACTTATCTGCAGACTATGCCTTCTAAGTGAGGTAACTTGCCCTGCTTATCTGGGCAGACT